>NC_079492.1:26864207-27167237 GCF_020520425.1 Spinacia oleracea | reverse complement strand
GTTTTAGAATACTACCTATTGAGGCGGGCAAACTAAAGCCCCCTTCAACAGGATCTGTAGAAGAGAACCTAACAAAAGCCCGCCCCAACCACATGCTTAAACTTTTGACCCGCGTTGACTAAGGGGTTATTGAGGCTCACTTATATATGCCCCCCTCAACAAGGGGGCTACAACAGGGGTTTTTTCCACTAGTGCAGCCTATACAAAATCAACCCAGGCAAGCTGGAACTCGCTACCATGCAGGGTCAGTCTGAGTCATCATCAGCGGTGACGTCAACCACAGGCGCCTTGTCCCTGTTTCGCCTCCTAAGGTGCTCCAGATCCTGATCCAGCTCCGTCCCAGGGGTACTATGATCCTGCTCCGAGATGCGAAGTGTGCCAGGAGAGGGATGAACTCCCTGCTGAGGAGAGGGATACTGATAAGGCGGCGGCATCGCCATGTACTGGTACGACCCAAACATCTGAGCCTGACGCATCCTCTCCATCTTAGCATAGTAATCCCATGAATCTGCACCCCAAGGCTGAGGACCACTCCCTCCGAAGTAGTAACCGGGAGGAGAAACAAAGGGCCTCGAACTGCTTGCACCTCCAAACGAATGCCTGGTAGGATCAACATGTACAAAAGAGGCATCCCTCTGATCAGCATCCGAATGACTCTGATGAGCTCCAGCACCGGACCCCTGTCCTAGGTCCAAGCTCGGTCTCTCCTGCCTCAAGGACGTCTCCGCCTGGGGCTCCCTATCAACCGAACCTCTGCGATCTCGACGGCGCTCCCATACAAAATACAATTTCAAGAATCAACATCGAAAGTTCAAATTTCCAGAATAAAAATTTCGAGATCAAGTAAATAACCTCTCTGTCCCGGCTAGAAAGCTTCCGGGTCAGCTTGGAAAAATGCCTCTTCCAAAAATCAATCAAGAGCATCCAGCGATACACTCTCGCCCGAGGCGCCAGCATACAAAATTCAAGATCAATTTCCAGATACAAGATTACAATCAGTTTCAAGAAAATGCAACAGTACTTACAGCGGCATAATGCTCAGGTACATCATCATACGATCTCCGGTGCGGAGGAGAAGCTACAGGAATGGTCACCTCAACTTGTTCCCCGTCCGAGTTCTCATAGCGGAGGATCCTATCAGCATGGGGAATTTCCTCAGGATCAACCTCCTCATCCTACATACAATCATACAAGAATACAAGAATACAAGGATGCAAGAATACAAGAATACAAGATACAAAGTTCAAAGCTCACCGGCAGTACAAAGCGTACTGGTGGAGCCAGCCTCCTTAGGAAGTCATCATAGCTACCCTTCTTCTGTACAAAATCCCTCCAAGAGCGGAAAACCGCATCGCCCCTAGCATTCACATAGAGCCGGGCAAGATCTTAATCCGGCGCCAGCATGGACTCCGGTGGGTCCTTGGGGACAAGCCTATCCCCCGAATGGTGCTGAAGGGACACTCGCTCCCCCAAATACGACATATGGCGGTACACCCCTGGATGCAAAACCCGCCGTCCAGACAAGAAATGGGCGCGAGCAGCCGAGGCAGGTATAGGCGCGTTGGCAAAAGGACGCCACACCACCTGCAAAGCAATACAAGAAGAGCAAACAGTACAAAAAGATTACCTCATCAGCAGGTAGAACTCTCCAAGCTCTGCGGGAGGCCGCCAGAGGCACCCTCCTGCGCACCTCTCCTATCCAAGAGGCAGCATATGGGTAAGCCGCAACCCTAGTAAGATCCGGCGCCAAAGTCGGAAAGTGCTCATATATCCAAATGTTTCAAAACCAAGCAAAACATCAGTCAAGTTCAAATACAAACATACAAGTACAAGGTACAAAGTACAAGGAGTCTTCACTACCTTCCAGCACACTCCACAGGGAAGCCATGCTCGGCTCACTCTCCGGCGCAGTCCGGGAAGCCCTTTTCATTTCGTACAAGAGGTGGCCATATGCCAAACCACCCTAGTTGTAGCTCGATACAGCCCTCAAGTCCTGCAGAACTGACAGGAATCTAATATGCACCCGACTGTTCCTGCTCGGAGCCACAACTCTGCTCAGCAAAGCTAGAAGGAAGAGCCCAACCCTCTGCTCTGCGGACACACCCACACCACAGATAGCATCCACAATCACCGTCACGGAAGCATGGGTGTCGTCCTCTGACAAGTCAACAATAGGGCCGAGCAAGTCCCTGGCAGCGGCCGAGCGCCACGTCAGCTCCAAATCAAAGGTCACATTCCTCTCAGAAAAAGGAAGACTAGTAATCATTGCAAACTCAAAGGGGGTAATGTTGATCTCCCCCCAGGTCATGTGGAAGGTGTTGGTGGTATCCCACCACCGCTACAACAAAGCCCACAGCCGGGGTTTGATCCCCGTTCTCCTCGAAGTGCCTCCCATGACACGCCAGAAATCAGCCAGGCCCGTCTGTGACCAGTTCTCCATGGCCTCCTCATCAACACGAAGGGATTTAAAGGCCTTATAAACCTCCGTCAAGGACCAGAAAGTTCGAAACGGCTTTCCATCGGCCTACAGGTGAAGGAGTCAGCTCAAAACCTATACAAGTACAAAATACAAATTCAAAACAAAAATACAACGAATCAGGCGTTCGACTCCCAACGGACCCAAGCTCCAGGAAATTCAGCGAAAATGTCAAAATCTCAAGGGCCAGTAAAAAGCTCTTATCCCCAGCAAAGCACATCCCCAACGGATCAACTCCGGGTATTCAAAATTCAAAAATTCAAGATTCAAAAATTCAAAATTCAAGATTCAAAATTCAAAATTTTCGATGCGAAGCTCCGTCTGAATCGATGGCGGAAGAACAGTACAAGTACAAACCGGAGTCGTCACAGCCGAACAGAGGTAGACTCTATCCTTTTTTTCTAACGCCTATTTTGTGCAGGTACCGGCGTACAAAGAATGGTCTTGATTGCAGAACATCTTGATCATTATCCGTCCCTTTCGAAATACTTTGACTTGCGCTTTCCTAACCGAACGCTCAGTCAAAGTGGGGGCTTCTGTAGACACCTAATTTGTGTCTCCCCTCTAAGATGATGACGATACCATTATCCTTACTAGGCGGTTGGAATAACTCCGTGCGGAAATCCCAATTGCTAAGAACATCTCCAAAATACAAGATCCAAAATCCAACCCCCGAGACCGTTCCCCTCCCGGAACTCGGTACAAAATACAATTATCAAAAACCAATTTCAAAATCCAAGTACAATCTCATCTAGTAGACCATTCCATTGGTCTTACTAGGCCTTTTCCACTCAAATTCATATAAGGCAAGTCAAATTCGGGCGCCGACCCACAAAACCGAGCAACTCGGGCCCCGCCCCGTACAACCGGAATTCAAAACCCGCAACGGCTTGTTTTTTTACGCAAAATCAAGTCTTAACCTCCAAGAAAGCACTACGTGCCAAGCATCGTACTATTCGTACGAAGGTACATCAATACAAGACAAATCAAGGACAGAGCCCGCGTCCTTGATTTTGGCAGCACGCATGCCACGTCACCAGCGCCCAGCGCTGGTTTGGCGTGCTGCGCTGGCAATGGCTGGAAGTTTCCAGCCATTTTTCCTATAAATACCCCCTAATTTTCAGCATTAGAGAGGCAACTTCAATATACAACGTCGTAATACAAAAATTACGCCTCAAATTCAAGTCCAAAAATCCTTCAAAAACACATACAAACTTCAAGTTCTAAGCAATTGGGAGCTCTAAAAGGAATTCTTCCCTAAACCTAAATAGGTAATTCCGAATCCCACAATATCCAATCATGTTTCTTTGATTTTCCTATCTAAAAAATGATTAACAAGTTGGCATTTTTATTACTAAAAATGTCACTTGCAACAATCATACATCTTTTCAAAATCCAAACTTTTCAAAATACAAAAATGCAAACTTTCAAGATTCAAGGATGTTCAAAGTTGCTTGCAATCACCTCTTTGAACTAGAATCACTTTCAAGTATGGAGTAATCAAAGATGACACCTTTCTAGCTTTTAAAGGTTTAGTCTTTTGAGATTCAAGACTCCATTTTTCAATATACAAGTTCAAGTTTTCAAATTTCAAGATCCCACAATGTTTTGGGTTGCTCATGACTTTCCCTAAACTAGGATCCTTTCAAAATAAGAGCACATCAAAGATCTAGCCTTTTCAACATTAAAAGGCCCGATTTTTGAGATTCAAGTCTCTTAAAGTTCAATATTTCAAATACAAGTTCAATATTTCAAGTTCAAGTTCAATTATTTCAAGTTCAATATTTCAAGATTCAAACTTTGAAGTTCAAGTTCTATATGAAAAATCTAGGATACTTTAGGATGAGCAAGTTCTCCCAAGTTGAGATTTTTGGCTTTGAATTCGTGTCGGGCGCACTTATTTTTAAGGAGCCGCTTGGCGTTTGAATCTCATGTACCCAAGTACAAATTTCAATATCGCAATTTCGATTATGCACCTTTCAATATTGCAATTTCAATTACGCACCTTTCAATACCGCAATTTCAATATCGCACTTTCAATTCCGCAATTTCAATATCGCACTTTCAATTCCGCATTTCAATTCCGCATCTTTACTTGCCTAGTCCTTCTAGCCAATGTGGACCTACTCCCTAGTCCTTTTCTAGGGGGTCTTGTGTTTACTAATTCCGCACTTATTTACAATTGTGATGTTGCTTTATTTGCTTTATTGCTTTCATCACAATACATGCTAAATACAACAAAATGCAAGGTTACATCACGCTTAACAAAGATAATTTCTTGGACAAACCGTCCTTAGGTTCCTTAAAATTACCTTTAAAGCAAAGTGACCACCATACAATTAGAGATTCTATTTGCTCTAAATTTCAAACCCACATAGTCTAATCTAGGGTATATTTTCGATAATGCTATGTCACGTACTCGAATAATTTCTAAAACTCGCGGAATAAGCATCTCGTTCCCATGCCCGGACCTCACCCATTCGTTTCGAGGATTCAAAGCCTTATCCAAAATAGAGTCACTTGCGGTATTTCCAAACGAGACTTTAAATAACGTTTGGTGGCGACTCTTTCGAGGTACAAAAATACAATGGTTTTCTAAAAAACCGCCCCCTTGTAGGGAAAGAACATACTTGCGATGCGAACTCAAAAACACCCCCTACAGGCATCAAATCTCGGATTTTAGTCAAATTTTAAAACGTCGTTTACATGCGAAATACACTATAAAATTATACTCCGACCATTATTGACTAAATTGCCGAAAATTCTGCGAACATATAATTAAATAATCGGACGAATTTGCAATTAATTACAAAAAATCAAAATTAATCACCCCTTTATTTCATTGCAAATTTATAAAATTTAACCATGTTAACTAATTTATTATGGAATTAATTAGAGGCTCGTGATACCACTGTTAGGTTATGATACATATAAATCATATATATAGCATGCGGAAAAACCATAAAGCCAAGAATCCAAATTAATTTCCACGTCATAACAATTAGCATAATTTAGGATACATACACTTTGTAGCGTGCCCTCCCTTGCTGTGCCCGAACCGAACAAGAACAAGTTTAGGACTCCAAATGTCGTCCCTTCGTAGATAGTCCACATCACGTTCGGATCCGCCTTAGATTTAATTAACTAGAATTGCACCTACGGTATTATGAATATTCGAATATTTGAGGCAATATTATCGTTAGTTTTAATCCTTAAAACTAGGTGAATACGTGAAATTATGTATCCACAAATTGTGAATGCCGTCACATATTTATAGGGTAGGAATAATGGAATAAGAAGTCTACTAGGTTTCAAGTAATCTAATCCTATTAGAATTAGACATTAATTAAAACTAGTAACTTAAGGAAATTAATCTTTTTAATCTCTGGCTAGGCACACAGTTCACTTAATCTCACTGAATTATTAACTTGTATAATGAATACTGAACCGCATTTATTAGACTTAGCATTGAATGCATACATGGACCAAGGGCATAATTTCCTTCATAATTCTGGTAATAGCCTTAACCGTTATCACGGTGGCGGTAATGCTTTAGTAATTCCTTTATTTTAAGTTGGAAAATGCATGGTTTTATAAAAGCAAGGAATTATTAGGGTGTTACAGAACAACTGTTGCTACGGCTGCGAACTAGGTTGCTGTATCGTACTCGATCTCCTTCAAATTATCGCCGAAATACCGCCATTAAAAAAGAAATTAAGCTTCAAGATATCAAAAACGCAAATTTGCAGAAAAATTAAGTATATACTTAAGAGAAAAAATTAGGTTAAAAACCTGGTGTGAGGAGGAAGAACAGACATGGATTTGAGATCACAAGCTTTGTTAATCTTCAGCTTGATAACATGGAGGAGGAGGAAGAACAGTTAAGAGGAAGGAGGAAGGTTGGTGCACGACTGCCCAATTAGGGTGAGAGGAGAGAGAACCCCAGAAACGAAGCTGAGAGGAGAGAGAAAAGTGAGAGGGGGGGGGGAGAGGGGCTCAGTGAGAGGTCAAGCATCGCTTAACAACAAAGAGGAGGGTATTTTGGTCTTTTTGCTTGGGGACACGAAAAGTGTAGTTACTAAACTGCCCCTCCCCTCTTGGCTTATATAATAGAGATTTCTCTTTTTTGTGGTCCATACACTTACTCACATCATCTTTTTACTATAATAAATAATTCACCTAGCTACTACCACACTCCCATCTTATTTTAATTCATTTAATTCACTCTCCTGAAACTATGTGCCAGTCAAAGTATATCTCTTTTTAAAATACGAAGGGAGTAATTATTTACCTCAATTAAGTGTTTTAAATTATTAAGTTATTAATGTAAGAAATGAACATAAAATAAATGGAAAATAGATGGAGTATATGTGAGATAGAAAGTGAAGTAGGGTATAGTGAATAGTAAAAGTAAGAGTGGTAAGTATTTTTCTTAGTACGTTGGTGGGATGAATTTTTTATAAAAAAAAAGTTGTTTGTAAAAAAAATGACGTGGAGGAGTAAGAAAGTGGTAGAGAGAGAGTGGTAAGTGTGTTTATTTTTATTTTACATAGCTGACTGATTTGTTAAAGCTCGAAGAGACTTATGATTTTTCTACGTGGTACAATGCGCAAGACTGTTAATCCTTAATTTTCAAGACATTTAAGGAAACCAATATATGCATCCCTGATGATTACCAAAAAACGTAAATGACATCACATTTAGCCATGTCAAATTAAATATATCATCTTATACATTATGTTCAGCCGTTGTAGCCACCACATTATTGATTGATCTGTGACCTAATTGTTTGGATGAAGCTTGAAAGTCATGCAACGGGGTCGAATTCGAGTCAAGATAATGCAAGAGTATAACCATGATAATCGAAGAAGCTAACATAGGGATAGGGCCAAAAAACCAAAGTAACAAATTAAGTGCAAAATAGAGAGATCTAAGTCCAAGTTGCCAAAATTCACCTCCTCTAATAATAGCAACTTCCACATAGTAAATAGGTGTGTCACTATTTGGCATGGTTATGAGATAAGTTGCATTGATGAAGCATCTTGTTGCTTGCACAAAACAAAAGAAGGCCAAGAAGAAGCAAAGGAGAAGGCTTATGTATTTCAACATCATGGTTGTTGGACTTGTATCGCCGTAGATTAAGACGCTTACAAAGATGTTGTTGTTGCTTGCAATCCATGCACCAATCAAGGAGCTCAACCCTAAAGAGATGGAGGCTAGATATGTTGCTGCTGATGTATTGGAGGATAATGCTGATAAGGGTAGCTCCATATTACTTATATCATTAAGCTGCATAATACATGTTAAGTTCTTTAGAGCTGAAATGAATTAAACTGAATTGAACTGCGAAATAAGACCTGAAACTGAAATTAAGCAAAAAAGAACCGTTGGCCTAAGTGTATTAGCTAGCTGATAGAGATCAAGTCACATCCTATTAGGCCCTATTTTTTTGGACTAGATTTCACTGGAAAACTGAAAAATAACTTCCAAAGTACATAAGTATGTTGGTACGGGTACATACTATCACTTATTTTTCCTGAATTTAAGTCATCTAAACTTATGCGAATTTATTTAAACTTATAAGAACATTTATTTTACTTATAAATTGTACTTGGATAACTATTATTTTTCGATAAGGTGAACATAACAGGGCTTAAACAACCTACCTCAGTCAACATGGAAGTGGAGCGAATAAAAATATACTTTCTCCGTTTTAAAAAAAAATTGCAACACTTTAGTTTTGTTACTATTTAATCACCAACTTTGACCATATATTTTTGCTAATTTATTAAAATCAAATGTTATCAAAACATATCGTTGGATTGATTTTATTATATACTTTCATAATATGAAATTTTAACATTTTTTTAGAAAAATATAATTAGAGATTGGAGATAATTAAGGTCAAAGTTAAATTTCTGAATTAATTAACGTTTACTGTAATGATTTATTTCACACCACTAGATAAGAATTTTTGAAAGCATCATTGAAGAACGGAGAAAGGAATACAGATGATCGAGTTAGGACCATAGTATCATATGTTATGATGTTAAACAACAAAGAAAGGATATAAAGACATATACATACCTCCATAACTCTATGAACCCATGCTCTCTTATTATGATTCTCAAAGCCCACAACAGTTGTTTCAGGAAAGTTGAGGTATCTAAAGAGTAAAAAAATATGATAAACAAACATGATTATGATCCCACAAGGTACAAGAACTAAGTCAAGGTACTCCTTTTGGAAACCCATCATTCTCGATCTCTTAATTTAATTTCTCGATCTGTCTTTGATGCAATGTTATTGCAATTGAATCAAGCTAATTAAGATAAGTTAAATGGAATTGCTTTGGCTTTGAGTTTGGATAACACAAGTTTGATAAGCTATTACTAGCTTTAAGCAATTGACTTTGATGACCTCACATTTGTCATATTTTACAAGTAAAGATTGTTGTTTACTCATCATTCATCAACTTGTAGCTACCTTAAATGAAAGATTGAGAGGTGTTGGAAGGTACATGGATCCACTCGGAAAATGGATCATTTGGGCCAGGTTGGATTTGATTTGGGTTATATATGCTCAAACAATATCTCTAATCTCTCTATACACATATTTTTGTAGTTCCTTCACTAAGATACGCTAATTTTCCAATCATTCATTTTTTTTTTTAAAAAGAAAAACTTAAGGTGTCCTTTCTTTCTTATGTCCTTTCCAACTTCAATTATAGTTCATATTATATTTTATTAAGATAAACCCAAGACTATTACGACCGCGATCGTGGCAATTGAACCCCGTAATTTAAGTCGAATGTACAAATCGACCTCTTTACTTTTAATTGAACCAAATTAGGATCCGACCATTATACTTGTGTTTAAGACTCAAATTATGGGGCTTATTTACCACACATCTCATGCTTTTTTTGATGCGAATGAACTACAGGGGCGGGGATGGGAATCTATCCCATAATCACCTGAAATCGAGATGGAAAAGCTCTAACAAACTGAGCTATTCATCACTCATTCACTCTCACCACATATCTCATGTTGTTACTAATAACATTTGTTCTCCCACATGCATAAAACGCAGAGTTTGGTTTTAAGTCTAAAATGCTATAAATGTCCATAGTTTTGTGAATTAGATAATTCATAACTAATGACCCTCCAACTAATTATTTACTCCTACTAGACGAACTAACTAAGTTTATCATTACTATATTATTTTTTTCAATTGTTACTATTTTTTCATAAGTCTCACTCCATGTCATTTATTAAAAAAATTTAGAAATGTGGTCTCTACCAGACATGAACCCATGAAAACAAAGGGTTGCACTTTGAAGTTACATTTCGCTTGTGTACGGGATACCCTATCGGCATACCGATAGGACACCCTTTATGTGCAGAATGGTCAAAAAGGCTAGTCAGATACATTTAGTCTCAGTTGGCAATCCTACCCAACTGGTTCCAGTCGGCCTAATTTGGAGGGCAGCGCCACGTAATCTCCAATGAGTCGTTGTCATTCGGATCTTCCGCTGGTATGCCCGTACGGGTCACCCGCCTATATATATGGATCCTCATTTATTGCCAAAGAGACGTAGATTCACCAATCATTCCACATCTTATTAATTACAGAGCAACCTACATTATTGACTTAAGCATCGGAGGGGTGATACTCGGACCACCTCCGAGGCTAGTTAACCCATTTTACTGTGCAAGTCACAGTCGGACTTTGCTTATACAATTCCATGTCAAGCCTTCCAACCGTTCCAAGTCCACTACTGGAACAATTGGCGCTAGAAGGAGGGGACTTCCGACCTACTAAAAATCTCCTGGAAACAATGGAAATAACACACTCGGATACCGAAAAGAAGAATAATAAACTCACACTCAAGTCAACCGCATCAGTAACGGCCAGCAAGGTTTGTGTCCCGCAGACGGTGAGCAAGCAAATTCCCACCTTCGAGCCAATCATCACTCCCACCACTACCAGCCTCCAAGGGAAGTCGGAGCCTCGAATAACAAGTAAGTCACAGGCGGCCCTGGACGCCCTTATCGTAAGCAATGACAACAGCCAGCCCAAAAGCCCGGTCAGAGAAATTATTCTGAATCTCCAAACCCCACAACCTCAAATGTCCCGACATTCCCAATTCACACCCCATCAGTTAACAGTAGCAAGGGCGGTAATCGACGCACTGTCTGAGATACAGTCGTCGAAAAGGCCAATCAAGCAGGAGGATCCGGTGTCGGCTATAGCGGTTCACAAAAAGATCTGGTTGCCAGTTAGGAACCATTTGGGGACTCTGGGGCTAGAGTCAGATCAAAGGATCGATAGTGCAGACGGTGGGGGAATCATCAATCACATTCGGTTTCCAGTCAGACAAACCATACGGACCAAGGACTCTTCCTTGTGCGAGGAAATACTAGAGGAACCCATGGAGAAGGTAAAGATTCCAACAACAAAGTATGTGTTAGGTTATGATACATATAAACGAATATAAATCATGCGGAAATAACCATAAATGCCAGGATTCCAAATTAATTGCCACATAACAATTAGCATAATTTAGATGCATACACTTTGTAGCGTTCCCTCCCCTGCTGCGCCCGAACCGAACAAGAAAACGTCTTTAGGACTCCAAGTGTCGTACCTCCGTAGAAAGTCCAAAGCACGTCCGAATCCTCCTTAAGATTGACCAACTAGAATCGCCCTTAAGGTACTAGTAATATTCGGCTATTATGGGGCAAGTGTTTGGCTGAATTTTTGCTTAAATTCTTACCTTTGAATACTTGAAACTCGTTATAAATTATGAGCCCTGAACTCATATTTATAGGGGTATGGAAAGGAAATTGGAATTCTATCAGGAAACTAATTAGCTTAATTAGAATTTTATTAAAACTCTTATTAACTAATTTATCCATTAGGATTAGGAATTTTAATCTTTAAACGAATCCCATTAGATTTAGGATTTGTATCGGACACAAACACACACACGAGCATGGCCCGCATGCGCGCAGGCCATGCCTGCGCACAGCCCTTGCAGGCGCTCAGCCCACGCAAGCCTTGCGGCCCACGTGAGCCTCGCAGCCCACGCGAGCAGCCATGCTCGCAGCCCATTGCGCGCGCAGCCATGCTGGCAGCCTTGGCCTGCTGGGCCTGGCCTTGCACTGGGCCTGGCGTGGCCTTGGTTGTCTTGTGTGGCGCGCTGGCTTGCTGGACGCGGGCCTGGCTTCGTGCTGGGCCTTCGTCTAGCAAGTCACGTCCGATGCTGATTCGTACGACGCGCTTCCGATTAATTTCCCGATTCCGAAATTCATTTCTGATACGAACAATATTTAACATTTCCGATTCCGGAATTAATTTCCGTTTCGAACAAATATTTAATATTTCCGGAATTATTTTCCGATTCCAATAATATTTCCGATTCCGACAATATTTCCGTTTCCGGCAATATTTCAGATTCCGGCAATATTTCCATTTCCGATAATATTTTCCGATACGTACCATGTTTCCGTTTCCGGCAACATCTACGACTTGGATAATATTTATATTTCCGATACGATCCATATTTCCGTTTCCGGCAATATCATCGTTTCCGGAGTATTCATTGTTTGCCTTTGACGATCTCAGCTCCCACTGAAACCAAGATCCGTCGATTCCGAATATTGATTAGATAGAGTATTTAAAGCCATTAAATACTTGATCTGTTTACGTACTATTTGTGTGACCCTACGGGTTCAGTCAAGAGTAAGCTGTGGATTAATATCATTAATCCACTTGAACTGAAGCGGCCTCTAGCTAAGCATTCAGTTCACTTGATCTCACTGAATTATTAACTTGCATAATTAATACTGAACCACATTTATTAGACTTATCATTAAATGCATACTTGGACCAAGGGCATTATTTCCTTCAGTCTCCCACTTGTCCTTAAGGACAAGTGTGCACTTCCTAATTCCTTTGTCACTCGATGCTTGCTCTTGAACATAAGGTAAGAGTTGTCATCTTTATTATGTTCAGAGGTGTTTCTCGGTTTCAGAGTTCAACTGATCAAATAAACAGATAATCATAGCCTATGATTCATCTGATATGCATTTTACAGTTTCTAGCTCTCCGAGTGGCCTTATACAACTTTTCAGCATCTCATCCCGATTTATGGGAGGACAATCCCAATCTTATGGTCTTGAGATTAGACTTCGTTTAATAGGTGATTACCCGAGCTTTGCCTTTATAGCCTCCTTTTACGGTGCGACGGTTGACAACGTCAAAGTAAGCAGTTCTCAAACAAGTAATCTCAAATCACTCAGGTATTGAGGATTAGTGTCTAATAATTTTAATGAAATTTACTTATGACAGATTTTCATCTCTTACAGTAAAGTTTCATAGGTCTGTCCGATACTAGTCTTCCCAAAGTAAGTATCTATGCAAATGATTACGACATTGCCATGTCCACATAGTTCAAGAAACAGAACTACTAGTCATCTTGCATTCTAGTCGTCTAACATTTTCTATGCGTCCTTCTTTATAGAAAACTTCGACCAGGGACCATTTCCAACTTTTGCCATTCACGTTCACTTGATAGACATTTCTTAGTCACAGGACTGGTCCTGACAGTCTATCTTGAATATATCGTCAAATTGAAGGGACTCATCATTTAATACTAAACCAAGATTAAATGGAATATGAAAATACATTTCATATATGATAAATGTTCAACCCCAATGTTTTACAACCATGGGCCTCAAACCCATCTTTAAAACAATTAATGGAATTCAAAACTATGCTTGATTTCTAGTGCCATAATGTGAGTGTTGTTTCTCGATTGTTGCATAGGTTTAGTTATCATGCTTTTCCAATCTTAATATCCTTTTCATCGAATGTTCTTCGAGATATGATGATAAGATCTTTTGAGTATGTTTATTTTGTGATCTAGTCTTTCTTGCTACAATAGTGGTTCTACGCATTTTGCAATGAAGAACCATCAAACCCACAAACATGTGATCTTCCCAAGTTCACTGAAGAACTCTTTAACATAAACAACCCTGTTTTATTGCTTCTTAGGCAATAATTACTTTTACTTCAACTGTTTAGGTTGCTAGTGATGCTTTGTTCGGATTTACTTATCCAAGCAGTTCACAGATATGTGGAAGACTTTCAGCTGTATCTTAGAACATAGAAATTAATATTTCCTACGCAACAACTCATGGTCTCCAACCCATGTTGCCATTTCAAAATACGATGCTTTGTAGCTCATCCTTGCCAATGGTTAACTCCAAAGGGATCTTGTTTGATCCTTTGCCAGTGTTTATGCGTGTAGAATCAATATTTAGCATATCTTCATTTCCTTGAATCAAGGACTTATCTTATGTACCTTTTCAAGTACCATAAGTTTTCCTTGATCTTAATCTAGTTGATCTTCACTTAGACCAATAGAGATTGGTATATGTTCATCATGCCTAAAGCCATACGATACTTTTTTGGCGATCCTCATATTATATCATACATGATAAATTCTTTTGCAGAATAATTCCCAATTGAATTCTATTCATGTAACTTTAGCTCATCTAGTTTCAGTAGATACTAAATCCAGCTAAATTCTTTGACATATAATATGGGTTAAGAATCTCATTAGATTCTTTGATGTTTAACTTAGTAAATGCTTATACATAGTTCAAACATTCTCATTAGATTCTTTGATGTCTCCAGTGGAGTCTTTCGTGTTTGATTTAGTAAATGCCATTACTTAATCCAAAACAATATCATAAGATCTTTGTAAATAGATCTTAATACCCAACATGTACTAAGTTTCGCCTTGGTCCATCATTGATGAATAATTTCAAATCTAAGTCATTAGCATTTGAATGTTATTTCACAATAGAGAGATATGTTTGTGATACACATAGGACCAATTAAGGTTTATGTACTCCCACTAAACTTCTTATACATCTATAAGATTTATGTATATTTTATGAAACAAAAATACTTATTAGCTTCACTAAAATACAGTTCCTATTCCCAATTGCTTGCTTAAATTTGTACTTAGATTTTAGCTTTCCTTTTCAAGCATTTATTTGGATCCACAAATCCTATGACATACCATGTACATAGTTTCTTCCAACATTTGATTGAGGAAGAACTTTTGTCATCCAAATTGCCATATGTACCAATATGCAATTATTGCTTGAATTATAGACTTGAGCATTATGATTATGTATGAGGTTTCAACACAATCCACGCCATGAATTTGCTTGTAACCTTTAGCTACTAATCTAGCTTTGTGTGTGAACATAATTCCATGTTTGATGGTTTTTATCCTTAAAACCAATTTGCAACCAATAGGCGTTAACCTATTTTTGCAAATCAACAAATTTTCAATTTTGTCATCAAAACATTGTTTATGTTTTATGGCCTTTAACCATCTAAAACATTTGAGTCTATATATGGCCTCTAACCATTTTAGGGAATCTGGGTTTCGTCATAGATTTCTTACAAGTCACAAACTCATTAATCTACGTGATAATAGTTTGACTGCAAGTTGTAGGTTTCTTCACTATCTAATAGAAGAATCTCATAGTTTCATTGACCTGAACTCTATGTTTCTTTACTATCTAATAGAAGAATATCATAGTTTCAGTGACTTGAACTCTATGCCTACTTGGGTATAGAACATCAAACGATAGAATATCAACAGACACTTGTAAGTCTTTTGAATATTATGTTCCCCTTGAAGCACTTGTAAACTCTTCTAAGAGATGTCTATTCTTTAAAGCCACTTATAAAGTCCTTAAAGAATACGTATTCGGATTTTCTAAAGAACTTCGAAAAGCCTCTGGAATGTCCGTTTATGTTTGTTGTTCGCCTCGAAGACTTTCGAGGTCTATTTTCTCCCACTTGTCATTTTGAAAATGAATCTCCAAAAGGACATTATTTCGAGCAAACAAACATTATGTTCTCAAAAATTCGTGGTAGAAACAATACCCTTGTGTTTCATTTAAGTAAATCACAATGAAACATATATCTATTCTTGGGCCTTAGTTTGTTGATTAACAAACGCTATATATTATTGAAAAAGATATTCTGAAATTACTTTTCAATAGCTTTGACGAATTTGGTTTAGTTTGGTGGCAGTTGAGCATTTTGTTTTAGAAATTATAGGAAAAGTCTTTATGATTCATCATTGATCGAATCAAATACTAATTGACTTCGATCATTCCAACTTAGATATGCCATGTCTTATGGAGGTAGATCGTGAAATTACAACACACAATCATTGATGATAATTTTTGGTCTCAAGTAATCATCAACATGATCTATCCTAGATCTTTATGATTTCTTTCCATGTGGATTTTATACTTCTGAATCTTTGAACTAGCCAAACAGATTCAAACTTATATCGCTTTGAGTAAATAAACCAATATTCACTCAAATTTAGGTGAAATAATAAAGTCATAAAATCTTTCTTTAGCTTTGAACTCTATCGTCTAGGAGTTCTAACAATAGTTCATATCTTTTGTTACTTTCAACAAGTAAGACTAGCTTGTATTGAATTGATCTAGAAATCAAGCAACTTTCAAAAGTCCAAATAGAGCTTTTGAATGTTAACTTGTTGACATGGTCTAAGCAACAATGCTAAAGGTTTGTGGAACTCAAATCAAGAGATTGATTTGAACCTAGTAAAGTTCTTATTGTTAAAGAGTTGTTTGTTTTAATCAAGCATATTGACTCAACCTGTAAATGACCATTTCAAACAAGCAAACATTGTTTTTGTTTTTCTTGAATGTGAGTCTTTATGTGTTAAAAACATAAATTTAGGTATGCTGATTGTGGAACAAAATAGCCATTAAGTTCCAGCCTTGAAAGGACTTAAAAACAAAGTAGATGACTCTACAACTAATGTAGCAATGCCATGCTTCATTTCCCACTTGTAGGTCATTAGTGTAGCCGAGCATCCGTTGTTTGAGTTATTACCGAAGTAAGAACCTCAAGCGGTATATGATACCAAGGAAGTTTGATTGCTAGGTCACTTCTCTTTAAACATTAACTTTTAGGTAGAAACGGAATCGTAAATTCCTTTCATTTGTTCCTTGTTTTTCCTATTTCATGTACCCTTTCTAATAGCCTTAAGAATTGAATTCTCTAGTGTTGACTTTTATACTTTGTTAGACATGTCCAATGTCACTCCATCAAAGTTCTTACCATTTTATTTATGTTGAATATTCTGTTTCAACTAGATGATCTTACCAGAAGCTTCTAAGGTTCTCTAAGCATCGATCTATTCGAATGTCTAGGGACTAGACTCCTTCGAGAAATAAATGGACAAAGATATTAGGTTGTTAACCATTGGTAAAGCTGAGCGTTTAAACTCAATGCTTTATGATCTCAAAACTACATTGTATTTTGAATTCACAAGCACCAATCGGTTTGCCATTCGACTTGATACTCGAAAACAACCATAAAAGTCGCTAAAAGAAACGTACATTTAAATTGCTCATTTTCTCTCATTTCCGTGAATCGTTCTTGGATTCACTACCAATGGAGGAAATTTACTGTTACCTTCCAAAAAGGGTTTACTGCAGTGCAATATATTTAATTATAAACAATAATTAAAACATTCATTGAAGCATGCAAAGTCTAAACATTTATCATGAGTAATAACTTGAAAATTAAAGCAATCATGCAATTCAAAGAAGTTATTAGCATTTTATTCGATTTTATTGTTCTGGAAGGTGTGAATAAAATGATTCCAAGACCCTTAAATCATTGAAGAATTAAGCACATTATGTATTTAGACTCAATTCTAAAATATTTTAGGTAAGCAAAGCCTTTTGGTAATAGTCTAGAAACTACTCTTGGTTGATAGGTACGTCTAAGGACTTATTAGGTAAACCTATCTGTTTTGCCACGACATAAAAGGACTCCTTACTTATATCGTTGAGTTTCACCAAAACTAACATGTACTCACAATTATTTGTGTACCTTACCCCTTTAGAATCAATAAGTAACACCTCGCTGAGCGTAAAACTATTACTAGATTGATGTAAAGGTTATCCAAGTAAGTGTTATTTTGGCATGACACCTTTTAACTCAATTTTTAAAGTTTGGAACTTAAGGCTCTTACTATGTTGGTTAGATTTTAAGTGAACTAAAATCCTTAATCATGCAACATAATCAAGCCACAATCTCATGCATAATTAAGATATATTTAAAGCAATAAATAACTTAAAACATGCATAAGATATTAATGTGATCTAGTATGGCCCGACTTCATCTTGAAGCTTCAACTTCAAAGTCCGTCTTGAAAATGGATTGGAAACTCTGTCTTGAATTTCACCATGGGCGGCGTCATTTTCTTCAAATAGGATAAGCTATAATTAAACTAATTACAACTATTTGATGGTACACATACCATATTTAAAAGCAATAAAATTTGGTACTTTAGACCAATATTACATTCAAATTAATGGTACGCAGACCATATTTTCTATCCTATTTGGGCCATACTAGTCACTTTTCAATAACCTGCAAAACAGTACATATACAATATATACCATTCACCCATTCATTATCATGAATGGCCCACATAGCTGGTTAGTAAACCATGTTATGCATCACATAAATATTTGCAGCAATTAATCCAGGGCACCAATAATCTACCAATTATTCAGTCCTTATTAATTCTAATCAAGTTGTTTAGGACTAAAATGCTCCCACTTAAACCAATAAATTCATATGCTTTACTAATTTTAAACATAAAAATGTATTTCCTAGTCTAACCGGAAACATACAAATTTAATTAAAATTTAAAGCTCATATAAATTTATAATTGAATCCATTTAATTTATTTTCAGTTGAATTAAACAATTAAATTTAAATTAATTCAAGGTTTTAATTTTAGTAAAATAACTAGTATAAATTAAAATTTATAATAATTATAATAATCAAAATTAAATTCCGAGAAAACAATTTAAATTATTAATTTTAAAGTTAATTAAAATCAATTCCGAACTGAAAATCTAAAATTAAAATCAAAACGTATCAATCGTAGCAAGACGAGGCACTTGGGCTTGCGCCCAAGCCCCATCGAGCCACGAGGCTGTTGCGCCCCGCACGACTGATCTCTGCACAAGGCACGAGCAGTAGCGCCACACGCACACGTAGCCATCGCAGGCCACGCTGCGCGCAGCCCCATTGCTCGTGGCGTCTGCTTGCTGCGCAAGGCAGCGCGCGCTGGGCGAGGGTTCACTCCCTGCTTGCGTGTTCTGTCTTGCTCGCTGGGCGAGCCAGCGCGCGCTGTGGCGCAGCCCCATCGCTGGCCATACGCGTCTCGCTCGCTCACTTGTTCCTTGCCCCATCGCCCTCGCCCATCGCACAACACACACGCCCAGGCGTTGGGCCTTGCGCGCGTGCCTTGCTTGTTGCTCGCTGCATTCATACCGCACGGGCGACGAGCTCCCTTGCTCGTCGTCGCGTGCCCGCACTATACAACACCCCTTAAGGGTAACACGTAGCGTCCATTTCTTTGTGCGTGCAACATTTATGAGCGTTTTTCATAAAAATTTAAAATTTTTAATTCAAAATTAATGACAAATCAAAAATTTATTAATCAATTAATTTCCGATTTTAGGGCGAAAAATCAAAAATTTATTAATCAATTAATTCATAATTTTAGGGCGAAAAATCAAAAATTCATTAATCAATTAATTTCCGATTATCATGGATTCAAATCTAGGTAATAAAAATTTAAAATTTATCATAAATTAACAATTTTTATGGTGGTTTTTAATCATGGATACCTAATTAAATCGTCAATTAATTATGAAAATCAAATCAAATTCTAAATTATTCGAATTTCAACAAATTAATTACAATTACAAATTAGGTTGTATAATTAACATTCTTAGGCATTCAAATTGTTAAACATATACAGTAGGTCAATAAAAAATTCAAGATTTAACAACAAGAATCGCAAATATTCAATTTAACATCTTAAAATTACAAACTTTTGCGTTCGAAAAACTAGAATGCCTTTTATATGCGGATTTGAAACAAAAATCACTCGATTTGGTTGAGTAACGAAGAAACTGCCGAAAAACTGCGTACATATAATTAAATAAACGCAATTTGCAATTAATTAAGAATTACGAAAATTAATCACCCCTTTTAATTCTTTGCAAATTTGTAAAATTTAACCATGTTAAGCAATTATTATGGAATTAATTAGAGGCTTCTGATACCACAGTTAGGTTAGGATACATATAAACGAATATAAATCATGCGGAAATAACCATAAATGCCGGGATTCCAAATTAATTGCCATATAACAATTAGCATAATTTAGATCCATACACTTTGTAGCGTGCCCTCCCTTGCTGCGCCCGAACCGAACAAGAACAAGTCTTTAGGACTCCAAGTGTCGTCCCTCCGTAGAAAATCCACAGCACGTCCGGATCCGCCTTAAGATTGACCAACTAGAATCGCCCTTAAGGTACTAGTAATATTCGGCTATTATGGGGCAAGTGTTTGGCTGAATTTCTGCTTAAATTCTTACCTTTGAATACTTGAAACTTGTTATAAATTATGAGCCCTGAACTCATATTTATAGGGGTATGGAAAGGAAATTGTAATCCTACCAGGAAACTAAATAGCTTAATTAGAATTTTATTAAAACTCTTATTAACTAGTTTATCCATTAGGATTGGGAATTTTAATCTTTAAACGAATACCATTAGATTTAGGATTTGTATCGGACACAAACACACACACGAGCATGGCCCGCATGCGCGTTAGCCATCCCGCGCACAGCCCTTGCAGGCGCTCAGCCCACGCAAGCCTTGCAGCCCACGCGAGCCTCGCAGCCCACGCGAGCCTCGCAGCCCACGCGAGCAGCCATGCTCGCAGCCCATTGCGCGCGCAGCCATGCTGGCAGCCTTGGCCTGCTGGGCCTGGCCTTGCGCTGGGCCTGGCGTGGCCTTGGTTGTCTTGTGTGGCGCGCTGGCTTGCTGGACGCGGGCCTGGCTTTGTGCTGGGCCTTTGTCTAGCAAGTCTCGTCCGATGCTAATTCGTACGACGCGCTTCTGATTATTTTCCCGATTCCGGAATTCATTTCCGATACGAACAATATTTAAGATTTCTGATTCCGGAATTAATTTCCGTTTCGAACAAATATTTAATATTTTCGTTTCCGGAATTATTTTCCGATTCCAATAATATTTCCGATTCCGACAATATTTCTGTTTCCTGCAATATTTCAGATTCCGGCAATATTTCCATTTCCGATAATATTTTCCGATACGTACCTATGTTTCCGTTTCCGGCAACATCTACGACTTGGATAATATTCATATTTCCGATACGATCCATATTTCTGTTTCCGGCAATATCACCGTTTCCGGAGTATTCATTTATTTGCCTTTGACGATCTCAGCTCCCACTGAAACCAAGATCCGTCGGTTCCGAATATGTATTAGATAGAGTATTCAATGCCATCAAGAGAGAGGAACTGATGATGATTCCAGGGCAGCAACAACCTTATCAACAGCAGGTAGCATATCCCAATAAAAGGGAAGACAATAGAAACGACTACAACAGCCAGTCAGGGGGCCAAAAGAGCAGTAAAAACCAGGGAGGAAATTATACTAGAAGGAACCGGCAGGGTAGCAGACACTCGAGGCCGTATCAAGCCTTCCAAGAGTACACGCCGCTGAACACAAATAGGGCACCAATATTCAATGTGAATAACAATGAGAATTGGAAGCGACCACCGCCCATGATTAACAGAGATAGAAGCATGAGAAAGTTCTGCGCCTTCCATAATGACTACGGTCATGTCACGGAAGACTGTTGTGACCTGAAGGACAACATCAAAGAGATGATGAGAAGGGGATACTTTGACCAATACAAATCCCGCCAGGGGAACAACAACCACCATAACACCCAGGGGAGGCAACAAGCCCAATTACCACCTCCCTACCAACAACCGAGAATAGAGCACAGAGCTCCCAAAAGCAGCCGAGAGGGGTAAATTCGGGTACACCACGAAAAGCAAAAGAAACCAATTGTATACGTCATCTCGGGAGGACCCATTCATGGGGGAACAATCAGCGGGGCCAACCAGGACCTGATAGAGCACCGTCATCTGGTCAATTACTATAGCCCCCGACCTTGGCCGACTCCACTACCCATGCCCGTGGTATTCTTCTCAAAGGATGACTGTCGAGGAATAATCTTCCCACATGATGACCCCTTATTGGTCGAGCTGGAGATATCCCGAGCCCGTGTAAAGAGAATCTTAGTCGACGGAGGAAGCTCCACAAACATAATCTTCTGGGAGGCCTTCAAACAGTTAAAGATCGACGAGAATGAGCTGACTAGAGTCAATTACCTAGTAATCGGATTTTCTGGGGCGACGGTATTCCCAGAGGGCAGTGTGTGTCTTCCAGTGCGGATGGGAGAGGGCGAGAAAGCCCGAGATTTAATGGTAGACTTCTTGGTCATCAAAGTTCCGGCCGCATATAACGTAATCGTCGGTAGACCGTTCATTCACGACGCACAGGCCGTAGTGTCAACCTACCATCTGACGATGGTATACCTATCTAACCTGGATAGAACCGAAAGAATAAGAGGCAGTCAAGAAGCGGCGAGGTCGTGTTATCTGACAGCCCTAAAAACACCTGGAAGAATGGCACCGCTAGTCAATAATGCAAGAGAAGCGGCGAATACGCGACCGTTCCAAAAGTGAACCATGGATAATTTTGACGAAAGGCCAGTCACACATCCGAGACCGACTCCGGCTGGGAAAACGGAAGAGGTAGAGCTCGTAGAAGGAGAACCCAGTAGGAAGGTCTGAATAGGAATGGACATAGATCCCACCCTACGCATCAATATGATCGATTTGTTACGAGAACACGTAGATGTTTTCGCTTTCTCCGCAGATGAAATGCCAGGTATAGATCAGAACATCATAGTTCACAAGCTGAGTGTGGATAAGAATATAAGGCCGGTAAAGAAGAAGAAGAGAAATTTCTCGACAAAGAAGATACAGGCCATCCATGAAGAGGTCGACAAACTACTAGCGGCAAGCTTCATTGAACCATGTGACTACCCGGAATGGTTAGCCAACGTAGTAATGGTAAAGAAATCTAGTGGAGCATGGAGAATGTGCGTAGACTTCACAAACCTCAATAAAGCATGCCCCAAGGATTGCTACCCGTTACCCCGTATTGACAGGTTGGTAGATTCAACCGGTGGTCACGCCTTACTGAGTTTCCTATATGCTTTCTCATGCTACCATCAAATCAGTCTGGCCAAGACAGATAGAAAGAAAGCATCTTTTATCACAGACGGAGGGGTGTATAATTACAAAGCAATGCCGTTTGGGTTGAAGAACTCAGGAGCAACTTACCAAAAATTAGTAGATAGAGTCTTTGTAGAGCAGAAAGGCAGAAACATCAAAGTTTATGTCGACGATTCAATTGTCAAAAGTAGGGAGGCGGTTGATCATGTAGATGATCTAAGAGAAACCTTCACAAACTTGCGGAAATACCAGATGAAGCTGAACCCAAAGAAATGTGTTTTCGGGGTGAAGTCCGGGAAGTTTCTGGGTTTCCTCGTTAGCGAGAGAGGCATTGATGCGAACCCTGAGAAGGTCGAGGCAATCCTCAACCTGCCCCAACCAAAAAGCATCAAAGATATCCAAAAGATGACTGGAAGTATGGTTGCGCTGACCAAGTTCATCAGTAAGTCATGAGATAAGGCAACACCATTCTTTAACACCCTCAAGAAGAACGGAAAATTTAAGTGGGGGGAAGAAGAGTCGAGGGCATTCGAAGTAGTAAAAGATCACCTAAAGAGATTGCCGACTATAGCCAGGTCGGAAGAAGGTGACAAGTTACAGTTGTACATCTCGATCAGCATCCCCAGAAACAGTCGTTGCCGTCTTAATTATGGAAACAGAAAAAGTTCAGCAACCGATTTATTTCGTGAGCCATATACTAAACGGAGCAGAACAGAGGTACCCCCTGATAGAGAAGCTGGCATACATCGTCATGATAGCGGCAAGAAAGTTGCGCCAGTACTATGACGCATATGCCATAGAGATCCTAACCAACTACCCTTTGGAGAAGGCGGTTCACAAAATGGATACATCCGGTAGACTGCTAAGGTGGGCGATTTGTTAGGTTATGATACATATGAATAAACATAAATAATGCAGAAAAACCATAAAGCCAGGAAACATATTATTTACACATAATCCTTTAGCATAATTCAGATGCATACACTTTGTAGCGTGCCCTCCCTAGCTGCGCCCGAACTGAACAAGAACAAGTCTTTAGGACTCCAAGTGTCATCCCTCTGTAGATAGTCCACAGCACGTCCGGATCCGCCTTAAGATTGACCAACTAGAATCGCCCTTAAGGTACTAGTATATTTTCGGCTAATAGGGCAAGAATATGGCTGATTTTTCTACTTAAAAATCTTAGCTTTTTTTATTATTTGAATACTTGAAATCCTCGATGTAAATATGTGACCCTAGGCACCTATTTATAGAGTTTATGGAAAGGAATTATAATCCTATTAGGATACTAATTTATTTAATTAGAATCTTATTAAAACTCTATTAAACAAATTCTATCTTTATTAGGATTAGGATTTAATCATAGAACAAATTCTTATAGCCTTAGGATTTGTATTGCACACAACCGCACACGAGCACGAGCACGAGCACAGCCCGCGCAAGCCTAGCGGCCCACGCGAGCTGCTCTTGCTCGCAGCCCATGTCGCAGCCCCGCGTGCCGAGGCCGCTGCTGGGCCTGGCGTGGCTCGGCTGTTGCGTGTGGTGCGTGTGGCTTGCTGGGCGATGGCCTGGCTTCGTGTTGGGCCTTCGTCTATCAGGCCTCGTCCGATGCTAATTCGTACGATACGCTTCCGATTAAATTCCCGATTCCGGAATTTATTTCCGATACGAACAATATTTAATATTTCCGATTCCGGAATTAATTTCCGTTTCGAACAAATATTTAATATTTCCGTTTCCGGAATTATTTTCCGATTTCGATAATATTTCCGATTCTGACAATAATATTTCCGATTCCGGCAATATTTCCATTTCCAATAATATTTTCCGATACGTACCATGTTTTCGTTTCCTGCAACATCTACGACTTGGATAATATTTATATTTCCGATACGATCCATATTTCCGTTTCCGGCAATATCATCGTTTCCGGAGTATTCATTTCTTGCCTTTGACGATCTTAGCTCCCACTGAAACCAAGATCCGTCGATTCCGAATATCCATAGATGGAGTATTAAATTCTATTAAATACTTGATCCATTTACGTACTATTTGTGTGACCCTACGGGTTCAGTCAAGAGTAAGCTGTGGATTAATATTATTAATTCCACTTGAACTGAAGCGGCCTCTAGCTAGGCATTCAGCTCACTTGATCTCACTGAATTATTAACTTGTTAATTAATACTGAACCGCATTTATTAGACTTAACATTATATGCATACTTGGACCAAGGGCATTATTTCCTTCAGTCTCCCACTTGTCCTTAGGGACAAGTGTGCATTTCCTAATTCCTTTGTCGCTCGATGCTTGCTCTTGAACATAAGGTAAGAGTTGTCATCCTTATTATGTCCAGAGGTGTTTCTCGGTTTCAGAGTTCAACTGATCAAATAAACAGATAATCATAGCCTATGATTCATCCGAGCACGGCCATGCATTTTACAGTTTCTAGCTCTCCGAGTGGCCTTGTACAACTTTTAAGCATCTCATCCCGATTTATGGGAGGACAATCTTAATCTTGCGATCTTGAGATTAGACTTCGTTTGATAGGTGATTACCTGAGCGTTGCCTTTATAGCCTCCTTTTACGGTGCGACGGTTGGTCAACGTCAAAGTAAGCAGTTCTCAAACAAGTAATCTCAAATCACTCAGGTATTGAGGATTTAGTGTGTAATAATTTTAATGAAATTTACTTATGACAGATTTTCATCTCTTACAGTAAAGTTTCATAGGTCTTTCCGATACTAGTCTTCCCAAAGTAAGTATCTATGTAAATGATTACGACATTGCCATGTCCACGTAGTTCAAGAAGCAGAACTACTAGTCATCTTGCATTATAGTCGTCTAGGGTTTTCTATGCGTCCATCTTTACAGAAAACTACGACCAGGGACCATTTTCAACTTTTTGACATTCAAGTTCACTTGATAGACATTTCTTAGTCACAGGACTGGTCCCGACAGTCTATCTTGAATATTTCGTCAAATTGAAGGGACTCATCATTTAATACTAAACCAAGATTAAATGGAATATGAAAATACATTTCATATATGATAAATGTTCAACCCTAATGTTTTACAACCATGGGCCTCAAACCCATCTTTAAAACAGTTCATGGAATTCAAAGCTATGCTTGATTTCCAGTGCTACAATGTGAGTGTTGCTTCTCACTTGTTGCATAGGTTTAGTTATCATGCTTTGCCAATCTTAATATCCTTTTCATCGAATGTTCTTCGAGATAGATGATAAGATCTTTTTGAGTTTGTTTATTTTGTGATCTAGTCTTTCTTGCTACAATAGTGGTTCTACGCATTTCTTAATGAAGAACCATCAAGTCAGCAGACATGTGATCTACCCAAGTTCAATGAAGAACTCTTTAACATAAACAACCCTGTTTTATTGCTTCTTAGGCAATAAGCACTTTTACTTCAAATGTATAGGTTGCTAGTGATGCTTTGGTTTGGATTTACTTATCCAAGCAGTTCATAAATATGTGGAAGACTTTCCAGCTGTATCTTAGAACATAGAAAATTAATATTTAATTTCCTACGCAACAACTCATGGTCTTTAATCCATGTTGCCATTTCAAAACACGATGTTTTTTAGCTCGTCCTTGTCAATGGTTAACTCCAAAGGGATCTTGCTTGATCCTTTACCACTGTTTATGCGTGTAGCATCAATATTTAGCATATCTTTATTTCCTTGAATCAAGAACTATTCCTATGTACCTTTTCAAGTACCATAAGTATTCTTGATATCAATCTAGTTGATCTTCACTTAGATCAATAGAGATTGGTATATGTTCGTCATGCCTAAAGTCATACGATACGTTTTTGGCGATCCTTATATTATATCATACATAATAAATTCTTTTGCAGAATTATTCTCAATTGAATTCTATTCATGTAACTTTAGCTCATTCAATTTCAGTAGATACTGAATCCGGCTAAATTCTTTGACATATAATATAGGTTTAAGAATCTCACTTGGATCCTTTGATGTTTAACTTAGTAAATGCTTATACATAGTTCAAACATTCTTTACTTAGATTTATTCATATGGATCGAATATCTCCAATGGAGTCTTTCGTGTTTGATTTAGTAAATGCCATTACTTAATCCAAAACAATATCATAAGATCTTTATAAATAGATCTTAATACCCAGTATGTACTAAGTTTCGCCTTGGTCCATCATTGATGAATTATTTCAAATCTAAGTCATTAGCATTTGAAAGTTATTTCACAATGGAAAGATATGTGTGCGATACACATAGGACCAATTAAGTTTTTACGTACTCCCACTAAACTTCTTATATATCTATAAGAATCATGTACATTTTATGAAACTAAAATACTTATTAGCTTCACTAAAATACAATTCCAATTCCCAATTTGCTTGCTTAAATCTGTACTTAGATTTCATAAGCTAGCTTTCCTTTTCAAGCATTTATTTGGATCCACAAATCCTATGACATACCATGTACATAGTTTCTTCCAACATTTGATTGAGGAATTCGTTTTTGTCATCCAAATGCCATATGTACCCATATGCAATCATTGCTTGAATTATAGACTTAAGCATTACGATTATGCATGAGGTTTCAACACAATCCACACCGTGAATTTGCTTGTAACCTTTAGCAACTAATCTAGCTTTGTGTGTGAACACAATTCCATGTTTGATGGTTTTTATCCTTAAAACCAATTTGCAACCAATAGATGTTAACCCATTCTTGCAAATCAACAAAATTTCAATTTTGTCATAAAAACATTGGTTATGTTTTATGGCCTCTAACCATTTAAAACATTTGAGTCTATATATGGCCTCTAACCATTTTAGGCAATCTGGGTTTCGTCATAGCTTTCTTACAGGTCACAAACGTTTAATAGAATTTGAACTCTATGCCTACTTGAGTATAGAACATCAAACAAATAGAATATCAATAGCCACTTGAAAGTCCTTTGAATATTCTGTTCTCCTTGAAGCACTTGTAAAGTCTTCTAAGAGATGTCTATTCTTCAAAGCCACTTCTAAAGTCCTTAAAGAATAAGTTCGGATTTTCTGAAGCACTTCGAAAAGCCTCCGGAATGTCCGTTTATGTTTGTTGTTCGCCTCGAAGACTTTCGAGGTCTATTTTCTCCCACTTGTCATTTTGGAAACGAATCTCCAAAAGGACATTATTTTGAGCAAACAAACATTATGTTCTCAAAAATTCGTGGTAGAAACAATACCCTTGTGTCTCATTTGAATAAATCACAATGAAACATATATCTATACTTGGGCCTTAGTTTGTTGAATAACAAACACTAAGCTCCCACTGAGTTTAGCAACTCTTTAGATATATAATTATGAAAAGATATTCTGAAATTACTTTTCAATAGCTTTGACGAATTTGGTTTAGTTTGGTGGTAGTTGAGCATTTTGTTTTAGAAATTATAGGAAAAGTCTTTATGATTCATCATTAATCGAATCAAGCACTAATTGACTTCGATCAATCCAACTTAGATATGCCATATCTTATGGAGCTAGATCGTGAAATTACAACACACAATCATTGATGATCTTTCTTGACTTAAGTAATCATCAACATGATCTTAACCTAGATCTTTATGATTTCTTGCCAAGTGGGTTTTATACTTTTGAATCTTTGAACTAGCCACACAGATTCAAACTTATGTCACATTTGAGTAAATAAACCTATATTCACTCAAGTCCATGTGAAATAATAAAGTCATAAAATCTTTCTTTAGCTTTGAACTCTATTGTCTAGGCGTTCTAACAATAGTTCATATCTTTTGTTACTTTCAACAAGTAAGACTAGCTTGTCTTGAATTGATCTAGAAATCAATCAACTTTCAAAAGTCCATCAAAATAGAGCTTATGAATGTTAACTTGTTGATCTGGTTTAAGAAACAATGCTAAAGGTTAGTGGAACTCAAATCAAGGGTTTGATTTGAACCTAGTAAAGTTTTTACTATTAAAGAGTTGTTTGTTTTAATCAAGAATATTGACTCAACCCGTAAATGACCATTTCATTCAAATAAACAAACAAACATTGTTTTTGTTCTTCTGAATGTGAGTCTTTTTGTGTTTGAAAACAGAAATTTAGGTATGCTGATTGTGGAACAAAATAGCCATTAAGTTCCAGCCTTTGAAAGGACTTAAAACAAACTAGATGACCCTACAACTAATGTAGCATTGCCATGCTTCATTTCTCACTTGTAGGTCAATAGTGTAGCCTAGCTTCCATTATTTGAGTTATTACCGAAGTAAGAACCTCAAGCGGTATATGATACCAAGGAAGTTTGATTGCTAGGTCACTGCTCTTTTAAACATAAACTTATAGGTAGAAACGGAATTGTAAATTCCATTCATTTGTTCCTTTGTTTTCCTATTTCTTGTACCCTTTCTAATAGCCTTAAGAATTGAATTCTCTAGTGTTGACTTTTATACTTTGTTTAGACATGTCCAATGTCACTCCAACAAAGTTATTACCATTTATGTTGAATATTCTGTTTCAACTAGACGATCTTACCAGAAGCTTCTAATATTCTCTAAGCATCGATCTATTCGAATGTCTAAGGACTAGACTCATTCGAGAATTAAATGGACAAAGATATTAGGTTGTTAACCATTGGTAAAGCTGAGCGTTTAAACTCAATGCTTTATGATCTCAAAACTACACTGTATTTTGAATTCACAAGCACCAATCGGTTTGCCATTCGACTTTGATATTCGAAAACAACCATAAAAGTCGCTAAAAGAAACGTACATTTTAAATTGCTCATTTTCTCTCATTTCCGTGAATCGTTCTTGGATTCACTACCAATCGAGACAAATACCCTTGTGTCTCATTTGAATTAATCATAATGAAACATATATCTAGACATGGGCCTTAGTTTGTCGAATAACAAACACTAAGCTCCCACTGAGTTTCGCAACTCTTTAGATATATATTATTGAAAAGATATTCTAAAATTACTTTTTAAAAGCTTTGACGAATTTGGTTTAGTTTGGTGGTAGTTTTTTTTAGAAATTATAGGAAAAGTCTTTATGATTCATCATTGATCGAATCAAGTACTAATTGACTTCGATCATTCCAACGTAGATATGCCATATCTTATGGAGCTAGATTGTGAATTTTACTACACACAATCATTGATGATCATTCTTGACTTAAGTAATCATCAACATGATCTAACCTTGATCTTTATGATTTCTTGCCAAGTGGGATTTATACTTCTGAATCTTTGAACTAGCCAAACAGATTCAAACTTATATCACATTGAGTAAATAAACCTATATTCACTCAAATCTGTGTGAAATAATAAAGTCATAAAACCTTTCTTTAGCTTTGAACTCTATCGTCTAGGCATTCTAACAATAGTTAATATCTTTTGTCACTTTCAACAAGTAAAACTAGCTTGTCTTGAATTGATCTAGAAATCAATTAACTTTCAAAAGTCCATCAAAATAGAGCTTATGAATGTTAACTTGTTGATATGGTCTAAGCAACAATGCCAAAGATTAGTGGAACTCAAATCAAGGGTTTGATTTGAACCTAGTAAAGTTTTTATTGTTAAAGAGTTGTTTGTTTTAATCAAGCATATTGACTCAACCCGTAAATGACCATTTCATTCAAATAAACAAACAAACATTGTTTTTGTTCTTCTGAATGTGAGTCTTTCTGTGTTTGAAAACATAAATTTAGGTATACTGATTGTGGAACAAAATAGTCATGAAGTTCCAGCCTTTGAAAGGACTTAAAACAAACTAGATGACCCTACAACTAATGTAGCATTGCCATGCTTCATTTCCCACTTGTAGGTCAATAGTGTAGCCTAGCTTCCATTGTTTGAGTTATTACCCAAGTAAGAACCTCAAGCGGTATATGATACCAAGGAAGTTTGATTGCTAGGTCACTGCTCTTTTAAACATAAACTTATAGGTAGAAACGGAATTGTAAATTCCATTCATTTGTTCCTTTGTTTTCCTATTTCTTGTACCCTTTCTAATAGCCTTAAGCATTGAATTCTCTAGTGTTGACTTTTATACTTTGTTTAGACATGTCCAATGTCACTCCAACAAAGTTATTACCATTTATGTTGAATATTCTGTTTCAACTAGACGATCTTACCAGAAGCTTCTAATATTCTCTAAGCATCGATCTATTCGAATGTCTAAGGACTAGACTCATTCGAGAATTAAATGGACAAAGATATTAGGTTGTTAACCATTGGTAAAGCTGAGCGTTTAAACTCAATGCTTTATGATCTCAAAACTACACTGTATTTTGAATTCACAAGCACCAATCGGTTTGCCATTCGACTTTGATATTCGAAAACAACCATAAAAGTCGCTAAAAGAAACGTACATTTTAAATTGCTCATTTTCTATCATTTCCGTGAATCGTTCTTGGATTCACTACCAATCGAGGAAATTTACTGTTACCTTTCTAAAAGGGTTTACTGCAGTGCAAGATATTTAATTATAAAAAATAATTATAACATACATTGAAGCATGCAAAGTCTAAACATTGATCATGAGTAATAACTTGAAAATTAAAGCAATCATGCAATTTGAACAAGTTATTGGCATTTTATTCGAATTTATTGTTCCGGAAGGGGTGAATAAAATGATTCCAACACCTTAAAATCATTGAAGAATTAAGCACGTTATGTATTTTGACTCAATTCTAAAATATTTTAGGTAAGCAAAAGCCTTTTGCTAATAGTCTAGAAACTACTCTTGGTTGATAGGTACGTCTAAGAACTTATTAGGTAAACCTATCGATTTTGCCACGACGTAAAAGGACTCCTTACTTATATCGTTGAGTTTCACCAAAACTAACATATACTCACAATTATTTGTGTACCTTACCCCTTTAGTATCGATAAGTAACACCTCGCTATGGCGGAAAACTATTACTAAGATCGATGAAAAAAGGATATATCCAAGTAAGTGTTATTTTGGCATGGAACCTTTTAACTCAATTTTTAAGTTTGGAACTTAAGGCTCTTACTATGTTGGTTAGATTTTAAGTGAACTAAAATCCTTAATCACAAAACATAGTCAAGCCACAATCTCATGCATATTTAAGACATATTTAAAAGAAATAAATAACTTAAAGCATGCATAAGATAAATGTGATCTAGTATAGCCCGACTTCATCTTGAAGCTTCAACTTCAAAGTCCGTCTTGAAAATCTCCGTGGGAGGCGCCATTTTCTTCAAATAGGATAAGCTATAATTAAACTAATTACAACTATTTAATGGTACGCATACCATATTTGAATTAAAAAACAAATTTGGTGCTTTAGACCAATTACATTCAAATTAATGGTACGCAGACCATATTTTCTATCCTATTTGGGCCATACTAGTCACTTCATAACCTGCAAAACAGTACATATACAATATATACCATTCATCCATTCATTATCATGAATGGCCCACATAATTGGTTAGTTAAAACACATTGTATGCATCACATAAATATTTGCAGCAATTAATTAAGGGCACCAATAATCTATTCAGTCCTTATTAATTATACTCAAGTTGTTTAACCTTAAAGGATTTGTAGACCTAATCAAGAGTTTATGACTAAAAATGCTCCACTTAAACCAAAAACTTTATATGCTTTACTAATTTTAAACATAAAAATGTATTTCTAGTCTAACCGGAAACATACAAGTTTAATTAAAATTTAAAGCTCATATAAAATTATGATCGAATCCATAAATTTAATTTATTTCAGTTGAATTAAATGAATTTAAATTAATTCAAGGTTTAATTTTAGTAAAATAATTAGTATAAATCAAAATTTATAATAATTATAATAATCAAAATTAAAATCCAAGAAAACAATTTAAATTATTAATTTCAAAATTAATTAAAAAATTTTCCGAACTGAAAAATTCAAATTAAAATTTAAAACGAACCAATCGGGTCAAGACAAGGCCATGGGTTTGCGCCCATACCTCGTCAAGTCCAACAAGCAACAAACCCCTTGTCACTCGATTGATCGTACCGCAAAGCCCAAGCAACAACGCACCAATGCGTCAGGCCCAGCGAGCCACGCTTGCGCGCAGCCCACTCGCCCAACGCCTTGGCGCGCTGCTGGGCAACGCTCGCTGGACAGGCCAGCCAACGCTGCCCGCGTGCACGTTGTGCTGCGCTTGTCTCTGTCTTGGCTACTGCCTTGGCGTGCTGCTGAGCGAGGCAGAGCATGTGTGGCGCAGCATCCATCGCTGCCCACGCGTGCTTGCCTTGCTCGCTGCACTTGCTCGCCCGTTGCCCCATCGCCCACACGCGTAGCACACACCCCTTAGGCACATAGCCTTGCGCATGCCATGCTCGTTGCTCGCTGCATTCGTTTCGCACGGGCGACGAGCTCCCTTGCTCGTCGTCTCGTGCCCGCACTACACAACACCCCTTAAGGGTAACACGTAGCTTCCATTGCTTTGTGCGTGCAACATTCATGAGCGTTTTCATAAAAATTTAAAATTTTTAATTTAAAATTAATGATAAATTAATAAAACATATTAATTTCATAACTTTAGGGCGAAAAATCGAAAATTTATTAATCAATTAATTTCCGATTAACATAGATTCAAATCTAGGTCATAAAAATTAAAAAATTTAACATAAATTAACAATTTTTATGGTGGATTTTAATCATGGATACCTAATTAAATTATTAATTAATTATGAAAAACAAATCAATTCTAAATTATTCGAATTTCAACAAATTAATCATAATTACAAATTAGGTTATATAATTAACAAGTCTAGGCATTCATAATTGTTAAACATATACAGTAGGTCAATAAAAAACTCAAGATTTATCAACAAGAATCGCAAATACTTAATTTAACATCTTAAATTTACAAACTTTTGCGTTCGAAAAACTAAAACCTCCGAAAAGTCATAGTTAGGCTTCGTATTTGGGAATTCTGGGTTCGGCCAAAATTAGTGTTTTTGTCAAAATTTTAGAATGCCTTTTACATGCGGAATTGACACAAAAATCACTCGATTTGGTTGAGTAACGAAGAAACTGCCGAAAAACTGCGTAGATATAATTAAATAAACGCGATTTGCAATTAATTAACAATTACGTAAATTAATCACCCCTTTTTAATTCTTTGCAAATTTGTAAAATTTAACCATGTTTAAGCAATTATAGATCATGCAATTAATAAGGGGCTCGTGATACCACTGTTAGGTTATGATACATATGAACAACATAAATCATGCGGAAAAACCTTAATGCCAGGAATCATATTAATTGCACATAATCGTATAATCAGTCTAGGATGCATACACTTTGTAGCGTGCCCTCCCTAGCTGCGCCCGAACCGAACAAGAAGAAGTCTTTAGGACTCCAAGTGTCCTCCCTCCGTAGAAAGTCCACAGCACGTCCGGATCCGCCTTAAGATTGACCAACTAAAATCGCCCTTAAGGTACTATTATTTTCGGCTAAAATAGGCAAGGTTTATGGCTGATTTTTCTGCTTAAAAATCCTAGCTTTGAATACTTGAAAACTCGTGTATAAATTTGTGACCCTAGGTACATATTTATAGAGTATGGAAAAGGATTTAGAATCCTATTAGAATACCAATTAGTTTAATTAGAATCCCTTTAGGACTCTATTAAATAAATTCTATCTACTAGGATTAGGATTTAATCATAGAACGAATTCCAATAGCTTTAGGATTCGTATCGCACACAACCGCACACGAGCACGAGCACCGCACAGCCCGCGCTAGCCTCGCGGCCCACGCGAGTTGCACAGCTCGCAGCCCACGAGCATTGCTCGCAGCCCATGTTGCGCGCGCGCCATGCTGGGCCTGGCATTGTGCTGGGCCTGGCGTGGCCTTGCTGCGTTATGTTGATGCGCATGGCTTGCTGGATGCAGGCCTGCCTTCGTGCTGGGCCTTCGTCTAGCAAGTCTCGTCCGATGCTAATTCGTACGACGCGCTTCCGATTAAATTCCCGATTCCGGAATTCATTTCCGATACGAACAATATTTAACATTCCCGATTCCGGAATTAATTTCCGTTTCGAACAAATATTTAATATTTCCGTTTCCGGAATTATTTTCCGATTCCGATAATATTTCTGATTCAGACAATATTTCCGTTTCCGGCAATATTTCCGATTCCGGCAATATTTCCATTTCCGATAATATTTTCCGGTACGTACCATGTTTTCGTTTCCGGAAACATCTACGACTTGGATAATATTTATATTTCCGATACGATCCATATTTCCGTTTCCGGCAATATCATCGTTTCCGGAGTATTCATTTACTTGCCTTGAACGATCTTAGCTCCCACTGAAACCAAGATCCGTCGATTCCGAATATCCATAGATGGAGTATTTAATGCCATTAAATACTTGATTCGTTTACGTACTATTTGTGTGACCCTACGGGTTCAGTCAAGAGTCAGCTGTGGATTAATATCATCCCATGGGCCTTGAGTGCTTCGTGCACTCGGCTCGTGAGCCGCTCCTCGTATTCGCGATTAAATGTATTTCCGATATATTATTTATCATTTCGTATACAACGAATCACAGTCGTACGATACGATTTATTCGTCTCGCTTACCTTACGAATATTCGAGATACGATATACGATTCCGATGCAAGGTCGTATCGTATAATACGTTTCCAGCTTAAATCCCGAAAGGCTATTAAATGAATTTCCGATTCATTTAATCCGGTGATCTGTTACGTGTCATTGGTGTGACCTTGTAGGTTCAGTCAAGAGTAAGTTGTGAGTTCAATATCCATTAGAACTCACTGACCAGAAGCATTGCTCCAGCTAGCTGTTCTGATCACTTGATCTCACTGAATTAATTGTTCGCAATTAATCTGAACCTTTGGTATTAGACTTAATGCACCTTAGGTGAAGGACATATTTCCTTTAATCTCCCACTTGTCATTCTGACAAGTGTGCATCCACATTCCTTTGTCACTTAGTGTTACTTACTGAACATAAGGTAAGATCCAAGCCATCCTTATTAGGTCCAAAAGTGTTTCTCGGATTACAGAGCTCAACTGTTAAACTTTTGCAGAAGGTTAAGCCTTAACCATTCTGAGCACGGCCATGCATTTTACAGTATCTAACTCTCCGAGAGGCCTTGTTACACAACAACACCATATCCTATCAAAGATAGGAGGACAATCCATTCTTGCAATCTATGAACACTCACTTTGATGCATACACTTTGTAGCGTGCCCTCCCTAGCTACGCCCGAACCGAACAAGAACAAGTCTTTAGGACTCCAAGTGTCGTCCCTCCGTAGATAGTCCACAGCACGTCCGGATCCGCCTTAAGATTGACCAACTAGAATCACCTGTAAGGTAATATATATTTTCGGCTAATAGGGCAAGAATATGGCTGATTTTTCTACTTAAAAATCTTAGCTTTTTTATTATTTGAATACTTGAAATTCTCGATGTAAATATGTGACCCTAGGCACCTATTTATAGAGTTTATGGAAAGGAATTATAATCCTATTAGGATACTAATTTATTTAATTAGAATCTTATTAAAATTCTATTAAACAAATTCTATCTTTATTAGGATTAGGATTTAATCATAGAACAAATTCTAATAGCCTTAGGATTTGTATTGCACACAACCGCACACGAGCACGAGCACAGCCCGCGCAAGCCTCGCGGCCCACGCGAGCTGCTCTTGCTGGCAGCCCATGTCGCAACCCCGCGTGCCGAGGCCGCTGCTGGGCCTGGCCTTTGCGCTGGGCCTGGCGTGGCTCGGATGTTGCGTGTAGTGCATGTGGCTTGCTGGGCGATGGCCCGGCTTCGTCCTGGGCCTTCGTCTGGCAGGCCTCGTCCGATGCTAATTCGTACGATACGCTTCCGATTAAATTCGCGATTCCGGAATTTATTTCCGATACGAACAATATTTAATATTTCCGATTCCGGAATAAATTTCCGTTTCGAACAAATATTTAATATTTCCGTTTCCGGAATTATTTTCCGATTTTGATAATATTTCCGATTCTGACAATATTTCCGTTTCCGGTAATATTTCCGATTCCGGCAATATTTCCATTTCCAATAATATTTTCCTATACGTACCATGTTTCCGTTTCCGGCAACATCTACGACTTGGATAATATTTATATTTCCGATACGATCCATATTTCCGTTTCCGGCAATATCATCGTTTCCGGAGTATTCATTTCTTGCCTTTGACGATCTTATCTCCCACTGAAACCAAGATCCGTCGATTCCGAATATCCATAGATGGAGTATTTAATTCTATTAAATACTTGATCCGTTTACGTACTATTTGTGTGACCCTACGGGTTCAGTCAAGAGTAAGCTGTGGATTAATATAATTAATTCCACTTGAACTGAAGCGGCCTCTAGCTAGGCATTCAGTGTTGCGATTAAACCAAAAATTAGAACAAACTTATCTGATTCGATGAACTGAATGAAGAACAATTGTTGCGTCATGGACACCCACTGTCCTAAAAGACGATTCCGCGTTACCTCCCGGTGCAGTAGAACAGAATGCGGTCGCCCTCCAGGATTAGCGCAACTCCGATGTTATGTGCACTCACAAAGTCGGATGGAGTCAGAACATATGCCCAAAACCGAGAGCAATTTTGTGTGAGAGAAAGAATATGTTTTTCGTATTTGTGTGAATGATTTTCTGTGTTTTTGAAAGAAGCCGAAATCTGATTTAAGTAATCAGAAACACAGCAAGGCAACAGACAGAAACGGCTGAAATCAATGAGGATTGCAATAGCCAAAAACGGTCAGATTTAATCAATGTTGTAACTGACGCAATTAATGGTAATTAATCCAACGGTTACGTAATGAATACAGATTCCCGTAACAATGACTTAACCAAAACGGTCCAGTTACCAAAAAGAATAGGGTTGACCCACAAAACCCACCCCACGCCCGCGAACCGCATTCCCAAGAGCCCAAGAGCCCACGGCCCACGGCCCGAGGCCCGAGGCCCGAGCCCGGCCAGGTGCGCGCGCGCGTGTGTGTGATGTGTCCACCCATACCACTCTCACACTTTCTTAAACAAGAGTTACACTCATTCCCCAATTAATAAACAAGGAGAATATGAAGAGTTTTTTTTTCCATGTGGGACCCTTTATTTTCACTCACTTTTTTTTCCCTTTGTGTTTCCCAATGAGAATTTCCAACAATCCCCCACAGGTTCGAATATGCGGAAAAGAAAGGAAAAAGGAGAAGCATATTGGTTTTGGGCAAAACAAAACAATTGAATAGGTGCCAATGTCTTTCGACTTGAATTAACACTTAGTGACATTTAAGCTATGATCTCTTTCCTACCAAGTGACTTTCGTATTGAACTTGATAGGGAGTTAGAAACCCGTCACTTAAAGCACGCAACTGAATATGTATGACATTTTGACTCCGCGAATAAAGTGACGCCTTATACTGGCCATACGTCGGACCTGGATATGCTCATAGGTGCTCTAGAGAATAGCCCACATCGCAATTCTCATAGGAAGCGGCCACACTTCCACACCTACGTAGGTGAATCCCATCAAGTGTGAGCTATATTCACACCACCAAACATATGGTATGGGTTCATTAAGAGCCGTATGCTCAACCTCTTTCCGATTGTAGCAAGCACATTATAACATCTAGGGGATGGAAAAAAAAAAAAAAATTTGTGCTTCCGAATTATAACATAATGTCGTCCTTTGAACTCTGTGAGTAGGAGTTCATTATTTTACAATTCATTCAATGGGCTTCAAGCCCATCCCTTCCGATGTTTGCAAAACTAGTTTTCTACACAGGCCTTTCGTTAACGGATCCGCAATGTTTATTTCAGACTTTACATAGTCTAGTGATATCACCCCACTTGACAACAATTCTTTGACGGCCTTGTGCCTCAAACGAATGTGCCGTTTCTTCCCATTGTGGGCATGGTTGTTTTCCACAGCAATAGCCGCTTGCGAATCACAATGAAGTGCAACTGAAGGAGCTGGCTTCCCCCACAGCGGAATATCTGCAAGCACATTTCTCAACCATTCTGCCTCATGACCTGCCAATTCAAGAGCAATAAACTCAGATTCCATAGTAGACATAGCAGTACAAGATTGTTTACAAGATTTCCAAGACACAGCTCCACCCCCTAGGGTGAAAACATAACCACTGGTAGAGTTAATTTCATCATTTCCAGAAACCCAGTTGGCATCACAATAGCCTTCCAAAACTCCTGGAAACTTGGAGTATTGCAAACTCCAATCCATGGTACCCTTAAGGTACCTAAGCAATCTCTTCAAAGCATCCCAATGTTCATGACTTGGGTTATGAGTGTACCTGCTCAATCTACTCACAGAATAAGCAATGTCAGGTCTAGTGTAGTTCATTAGAAACATAACACTACCAATAATCTTAGCATATTCAGATTGGCTAACAGGATCGCCATTATTTTTCTTTAAGTGGATGCTTGGATCATAGGGAGTCCTAACTGGATCGACGTCAAAAGAGTTAAACTTTTAAAGTAATTTTTCAACATAGTGAGCTTGGCTAAGACAAATGCTATTTGGAGTTCTCTTGATTTTCACTCCTAAAATCACATCTGCCTCACCCATATCTTTCATTTCAAATTTAGAACTTAGAAAACTTTTTGTCTCATTTACACGATCCAAGTTAGTCCCAAAAATTAACATATCATCTACATAGAGACAAATAATCACATAACCATCAGAATCATGCTTAGAGTAAACACAAGAATCACCTTCATTTACATGGAACCCATTACTTGTCATAGTCTTGTCAAGTTTGTCATGCCATTGCTTTGGAGCTTGCTTAAGCCCATACAAAGACTTGACTAATTTACAAACCTTATTCTCTTGACCAGGAACAACAAACCCTTCTGGTTGAACCATGTAAATTTCCTCATCCAAATCACCATTTAAAAATGCAGTTTTAACATCCATTTGATGCACAACAAGATCATGAATGCAAGCAAGAGCAATCAAAGTTCTAATAGTAGCAATTTTAGTGACAGGAGAGTAAGTATCAAAATAATCAACACCATGCCTTTGGGTGAATCCCCTTACCACAATTCTAGCCTTATACTTGTCAATGGATCCAGTGGATTTCAATTTTTTCCTAAAGATCCATTTACAAGTAATGGGCTTGCAACCCCTAGGCAAATCAACCAACTCCCAAGTATTGTTACTTAGGATTGACTGAAGTTCACTATCTATTGCCTCTTTCCAAAACACTGCATCAACAGATTTCATAGCCTCTTCATAGGTTCTAGGATCATCTTCCAAAATAAAGACATAAACAAAGTCATCATCAATCAAGTAAGGTTCAGTTAAGAAAGCAGTAATAAAATCATCACCATAACTGGTTTCCTTTCTTGCCCTCTTGCTCCTCCTTGGCTCCAATTCAGAATTCACATTAGAGGTGGGAGGAGCAGCAACAGGAATACTGGAAGAAGTGCTAGAAGAAGGCACATCATTGATACAAGATATTTTCAAAGGAAATACAGTTTCAAAAAACTCGCCATCTCTTGCCTCAATGATGTTACCACCTGCATAAGAGTTGTTAGCACCCTTAACAAGAAAATGATATGCAACACTTTGGTAAGCATAACCAATAAAATACAATCAACAGTTTTAGGACCAATCTTGTCCCTTTTGAAGCTGGGTATAGCCACCTTTGCTAGACACCCCCACACTTTCAAGTAACTTAGGTTAGGTGCATGACCCTTCCATATTTCGTATGGAGTCTTATCTAGCTTCTTGTGAGGTACTATATTCAAAACATGACAAGCAGATAATATAGCTTCCCCCCACATGTTATCAGAAAACCCAGAACTTATAAGCATAGAATTCATCATGTTCTTCAATGTTCTGTTCTTCCTTTCAGCAATCCCGTTTTGCTCGGGTGTGTAGGGAGCCGTTGTCTGATGAATGATCCCATTCTGCTCACAAAATGCCTTAAGAGTGTTAGGGTCATACTCACCACCCCTATCACTCCTAAGTCTCTTGATCTTCCTATCAAGTTGGTTCTCCACTTCGGCCTTGTATTTGAGGAACATTTCCTCAGCCTCATCTTTTGACCTGAGAAGATAAACCATGGTAAATCTTGAGCAGTCATCAACAAAAGTAATATAGTACCTTTTACCACCCCTGCTCTCATAATTTTTAAAATCCCCCAAGTCACTATGAACAAGCTCTAGTACTTCAGTTTGTCTATCTATTGATTTAAATGGCTTCTTTGCAAACTTGGCTTCAACACATACTTCACATTTTGCAAAATCAGTTTTAGAAAAGCTGGGAATCAAGTTAAGTTGTTTAAGCTTTTTAATTGAAGCAATGTTGAGATGACCCAACCTTGCATGCCATAAATCAATAGACTCAACAATATAAACAGAAGAAGTGCTAGGATTCTTATTCATAATTTCAAGTTTGACATCAAGAGTAAATAAATCCCCATTACAGAAACCCTTTCCCACAAATTGCCCATTGTGAGTAATAACAAGCCTATCAGAATCAAATGAAAGCTTCAATCCAGCCTTCATTAGGAAGCTACCAGAAATCAGATTCCTACGCATTTCTGGAACATGCAACACATTGGTAAGAGTAATAAGTTTTCCAGAGGTAAGAGTGAGAACGATCTTCCCTTTGCCTTGAACGGTTGTAGAAGCTGAATTACCCATGAAGACATTTTCACCATCAATTTTTTCGTAGGTAGTGAACATGTCTTTGTTGGTGCAGATGTGTCTCGTTGCTCCAGTATCAACGATCCATTCAGCAACATTACCTGTCAAGTTAGCTTCTGAAACAACAGCAATAAAATGGTTAGGATCAGAAACTTCATTAGCTTCAGCAAGGTTGGCTTGGTTCTGATCAGGCTTCTTCTTGGATATGCAATCTACAGACTTGTGACCAGTTTTCCCACATTCAAAGCATTTCCCCTTGAACTTATACTTCATTGGTTTCCCTTGAGGCTTGAAAGGACTGCCCTTTCCCTTAAACTTATCAGAATATGCATTAGGCTTAGATTCTACAAGGTTAGCCTTAGCGGAACCGGAAAACACAGATTGACCCTTATCCTTAATACGATTTTCCTCCTCAATTTTAAGGTGACCTACAAGCTCCTCTAAGGTAAGGTCCTTTTTCTTATGCATCAACTGATTACGAAAATCTTTCCAAGGGGGGGGGGGGAGTTTCTCAATTAAAACTATAGCAAGAGTAATATCACAAATACCCAAACCCTCGGCAGCCATAGCAATGCAAATATTTTCATAAGCATGAATCTGATCAATAATTGGTTTATCATCTTGAACTTGAAAACCTAACCACTTACTGACACAATAACGCTTAGTGCCAGCATCATCAGTTCCATACTTCTTTTCTAATACATCCCAAATATCCCTAGCATGACCAAACCCCATATAGATATCAAGCAATGCATTCGACATATGATGCAGCAACATGCCCTTACATCTCCTATCATCTTTAGCAAATTTCAACTCAAAAGCATGCAATTCAGTTTCATCATTAGGTTCGACAACATCATCAAGAACATAAGCAATCTCAATTTGTTCTAAATAGAATCGCATCCTAACAGCCCAACGTTTATAATTCTTGCCATCAAGAGGTTCTAACTTAGACATATCAGGAATCATGAATTTCGAAATCAAATCCATAATAATCGTCTTTTAGATTGTTGCGATTAAACCAAAAATTAAAACAAACTTATCTAATTCGATGAACTGAACGAAGAACAATTGTTGCGTCGTGGACACCCACTGTCCTAAAAGGCGATTCCGCGCTACCTCCCGGTTCAGTAGAACAGAATGCGGTCGCCCTCCAGGATTAGCGCAACTCCGACGTTGTGTGCACTCACAAAGTCGGATGGAGTCAGAACATATGCCCAAAACCGAGAGCAATTTTGTGTGAGAGAAAGAATATGTTTTTCGTATTTGTCTGAATGATTTTCTGTGTTTTTGAAAGAATCCGAAATCTGATTTAAGTAATCAGAAACACAGCAAGGCAACAGACAGAAACGGCTGAAATCAATGAGGATTGCAACAGCCAAAAACGGTCAGATTTAATCAATGTTGTAACTGACGCAATTAATGGTAATTAATCCAACGGTTACGTAATCAATACAGATTCCCGTAACAATGACTTAACCAAAACGGTCCAGTTACAGGGTTGACCCACAAAACCCACCCCACGCCCGCGAACCGCATTCCCAAGAGCCCAAAAGCCCACGGCCCACGGCCCGAGGCCCGAGGCCCGAGCCCGCCCCGGCGCGCGCGCGCGTGTGTGTGATGTGTCTACCCATACCACTCTCACACTTTCTTAAACAAGAGTTACACTCATTCCCCAATTAATAAACAAGGAGAATATGAAGAGTTTTTTTTCCATGTGGGACTCTTTATTTTCACTCCCTTTTTTTTCCCTTTGTGTTTCCCAATGAGAATTTCCAACATTCAGCTCACTTGATCTCACTGAATTATTAACTTGTTAATTAATAACGAACCGCATTTATTAGACTTAACATTATATGCATACTTGGACCAAGGGCATTATTTCCTTCACGATTGAATTATCAGAATACGATCTGGAGTTCAAACCAAGGACAACAATAAAAGAACAAGCCTTGTCTGAATTCATAATGGAAGCATCCTATGAGGACGAGGAGAACGAACCTGGAACATGGGAAGTCTCGGTAGACGGACCCGCCGCTCAGACGGGCTCTGGAGCCGGCATTGTGATGAAATCGCCGGGAGGGGACTTGTTCGAATATTCGATAAAATTCGGGTTCCCAGCATCGAATAATGAGGCAGAATACGAAGCATCCATCATTAGTATTCAGTTGTGCCAATCAGCCAATGCTAGACGACTGGCAGTGATAACCGACTCACAGGTGGTGGCCAACCAGTTTTCAGGGAATATGAGACAAAGGAGCCGGCAATGAAAAAATACTTGGAGAAACTAAAGCAGGTCGCGGCACAGCTAGTAAGATTTGAGATAAAATTGGTCCCGCGAGAAGAGAATGCAATGGCGGATACACCCGCAAAGTTGGCAAGTTCAAAGACCGTCGACCTGAAAAAGTCGGTCATGATCAAAGTACTGCAGAGAAAAAACACAGACGAGAAAGGAAAAGAGATCATGGTCATCACAGCCGGAAAGGAATGGTACGATGACATGTGGGCATATAAGGCAACACAAGTGCTCCTAGAGGACCCATTGGAGGCAAACAAGATAAAGAGAGACGGACCCTGGTACATCATCTATATGGGCAGCTTATACAAACGATCCTTCAGTCTACCTTTGCTAAGATGCTTATCAGCTTACCAATTAGAAAATCTCAACGAAGAAATGCATGAGGGATCATGCGGGAACCACGTCGGAGGCAAAACCCTATCGTTACACTGCCAGAGGCAGGGGTACTATTGGCCGACAATGTTGCAAGATGCACAGAACTATGTAAAGAAATATGAGAAATGTCAGCTATTCTCCCCTGTCATAAAAATGCCAGCAAACGACCTGATGCCCATCCTCAACCCAATACCCTTCTCCCAATGGGGAATGGATATCATAGGCCCGTTCACAACCACCTCGGGAGGCAGAAAGTTCCTCGTCGTAGCAGTCGACTACTTCATGTAGACACCTACTTTTGTCCCCATTCCCGAAAGGGAAGGTTCGATGATGAGAACATAAATCTCCACTTGGCAACGCATCTCCTATAAAATAACGAATCTCGATCACCCTTTTCATTTCAGCCAAACCTGCTATTTATAGAAACCTGCTAAAAATAGTAACAGCCATAACAGGTAGTTGTTAAAAGTGGCAAGACATAAAAGACAGAAACCTGTCAGAATTAGGTGTTGCACTCCAACATAAATCATAAAAGAGATAGAATTGGCAAAAGGAGTTCTATTCCTGCTATAAATCGGAAATAAGAGTTACGTATTAATTAAATTCCTAACGAACCTAGAGTTCGTAACGGGCCCAGACGCATTCCGTCATAAGTTGATACGCACTAAAAAACTCGGATAAGTCTCAGAGCTCCGTGATTAAGAGTCCAAATCTGACAAAAAGCACGGCTCAGATCCTATTTTCAACGCCTGGATCTGGGCGCCGAAATCTTCGGCGCCCAGCCCTGGGCGCTGAAAATACCTGGGGCCGTGTCGTCTCCGAATTCTCTTTGGGTTCGGATTCTAAAGATCTATCTTTCCACCAACTATTTCCCTATAAATATAGCCTCAAAACCGACGTGAACAGAACACACACAATTCATAATCTGAGTATTGACTCCAACCCTAAGCCTAAGCCTCACGCTGCGAAATTGATCCCGCTTTCTGTCGTAATCGACCCAAAAGTCGAACAGAACGTATCCTGTCCCTTGTAGTTGATGAATTAAGCCTAAATACTGGAACACTGCTCAGGAACCAGAGATTCGTTAAATAAAAGGAGAAATAGTTAAACTATTAATTTGATTGATCTATCACGCCTAATAAAGATAATACCTTGTACAATTGAATTATCATGCTAGGTACCTTAAATCAATCTAAATAAGATAATCACGATCGATTTAGTATTATGTGTTGCATATTGCTAAAATCAATTCAGAGTAGTTTAATAGTTTAAACGCATGTCCCTTCAATTATTTATGCTGAGCTAGTAAGGATAACCTGCCTCTGGAGTTATCGATGAGCACTCCTCTCGGTAGTTACAGTCCCCCGAACTCTCAATCTCTGCCCTGCGGGTGTACGTTGAGCGATCCCCACACCAGGGATCACAAGGGAACCTATGGCCGTCGTGGTCGAACATAATTGCACTCCCTTTATGTCACGATAACCGGGTTTCGTCAGTTTTTCTCATTGTCGTTAAAAACTGAATGGCTTTTCCTATATTACTAGTCGATTGGGTGTAAACTCACAGGAAATCTAACTACACTTGATCTGACAACGTCACGCCCACGAGGGACGAGGTCATGCATTAGCCTCGTGCTTTTTCGACCCCCTCACAGTGGCGACTCCACTGGGGAACGTTAATGAAATACTCGTGCTCGTAGGTAATCAAAATAGCCGAAGGGTGAAACGATCCTACTCCGCGTTTATTTCCTTATCAAGTTGGGACGACCTGAAAATCAGCATATTAATGTGAACGGACAGAACCGCATAACGAATATCGGCTCCCTTGGCATGTTTCATCTCGGGAGTTGGGACTAAGGATACCCATCGCCAACCGGGGGGTGCATACGCTTCGAATGTTGTCCACTCGGCACATGTCGCTAGTAGTACACCCATCCCAAACCCAATCGCTCGCCAACTAAGGTCCCTCTCATTGGTGCATTCCCCCTTGGCTTACATCGTGATTGGCCTCTTGGGACGAAATTCGTCTGTTGAATGCACTACCTCGGCCGGGGCATGTGTTGGATCTACGATAGAAGCGGTACCAAGCCAGGCGCAAATATTACACATAGAAGCCTATCATAAACTACGTGACATATTATTTTTTGCTTCATGTTGTAATGATAGTTATGTGTAGCGAATTATGTGATTATATTGTGATTGCGTGTGACAAATAATGCTAGAAAACCAACGACCCTAAAAGTTGCCTAAACATTCATAAACATCAATTGGCCAAAGAGTTATACCTAAATACGTGTTCCGCAACCCGGGGCGATCGCCGCAAAAATAAGCGACGCCTAGGATGGCCTGTAACGAATCCCACAACGCTGCACAACGCGTATAGGACGTTATTAGGCAAGCACGCAAAATTAAGTCGCATGTACGAAAAAATACGCGAACAAAATACGAGTACCAGTCAGGGACGCATTTTCAGCGCCCCTGGCTGGGCGCCAAACATTTTCACGCCCTTCGCTGGGCGCTGAAGTTGCTTCTTGGCCTTTTAGCCAGGCACCGCAGCCTCTGTGCCCGCGCACAAAATATACGTAGCGATAAAAAATTCGTAACAAATTTGCTACGAGGACGTATGAAAAAGCACTCGATTCTAAGAACGACTTATAAAATAAACAACTCTTTGTGTCGTCATTAGGCCTCCTATGACGACAATGTTCGGCACCAAAACCAAGCATGCCAATTAATGTAACTTTGAATGTCATGCAGGAAAGTGTTTCGAAAATCTAAAGAATGACCAAAAGAAAAGCCAAAATATACCAACAAGAGTGAGAATAGAAAACCGATAGGAAGAGTCAAAAGTCTAGACTAAGTAATGCTTAACTTTGGGCCTAAACTTTAGCTTGTCTTATGCATAGGGCTTGTTCTGCCATTGGGCGTCGATCTGAAAATCAAAGGTTAGTACGTCTCGAAGATACATCACCAACACAAGGTTTAGCAACTCCAAGCTCCATTCGTCAGTCCCCCTTTCAAGGATCTCCGATTCCCCAACCTCGATTCGCACCCTCATACATGTCCATAGAAGAGCTTCGGGACCAAATGGCCCAAAGACCCTACTTATGAATCAACTGAAAATGGAAAACGAATCCTTAGCGGCTGCGCAAGCCAAACATGACCTCGATAACGAGAAGAAGATCGAAAAAATGGTTCTGCAGCAAACTATGGGGAGCAAGTATTTCTCCCTCGATCCTGAACCTTTTCCCGGCAAACTACCGGAAAAGTTTAGTTCATCTGACTTACCAAAGTTCAAAGCCACGGACAATCCCCGTGATCATCTCTTGATCTTTGTGAATGCCAAGAACTTGAAAGGTGTGGACAAGTCCATGTATCTGCCTGCCTTTCCTTTGTCCTTGGAACCTGTGCCACTCAAATGGTACTACCACCAGGACCCTAAGCTCTTCCCCACTTGGGAGGACTTTGTCAATGTCTTCATTAAGCAATACTCGTCGAACATGGATTTTCAAGTCACCATGCGCGAGCTGGAAGTCCTCTTCCAAAAGAAAAATGAAGGTTTCACGACCTACTTTGCTAGATGGAGGGACCAAGCGGCCCAACTAATCAATAGGCCTTCCGAAACTGAATTGGTCCAAAAATTCATTGACAGCCTAGACCCAGCTTATAAACAACATCTTAGATACTTATCCTTGATACCTTCAAGAGGGTTTACGATGTAGGAATAAAGATCGAGGATGACCTCACAAAAACAGTACAAAGCAAGCCTGCATACAAAAGTAATACCTACAACAGGGGCAACACGCCTCAGGCCCAAGAGGTTCACGCCGTAGAAGAAACCCTAGCCCGAAGGAGCCCCGGGAGGTGGACCCGAGACCAAAATTTTGCCCCACTCAGGTCGACTCTAGTACAAGCCTTCCAAAGACTAACCAAACAAGGAAAACTAAGGCCCATAGGCCCCACACCCGACCCTCCATTCAAAAATAAATACTGGGTCGAGGGCGCTCGCTGCGAGTTCCATCAAGGAAATGGGCATGACACTGAAAACTGCTGGAATCTAAAAAACACGATCCAGGATATGATAGAGGACGAAATAATACCCCTCCCTAATGTTGGCAAACCCAACAACAACAAGAGCCCACTCGGCTCTTGTCACATCTCTCTCGATCAACCGGAAAATATGAACTTTGACCCTACGGTGTATATTAGGCCCCAAGGTGCACCACTCGCCATGGTCCCTATGGGTCAAATCGAGAGAGAAGTGTGCGGTGTGTGGGATGATGATGCTGAAGATATCTACCTGTCCCAAGTATCGGGCCAGGACCTCTTTACCGAAACTTGGCCCGGGCATGCTCCCATTGACACCACCCCTCGAGAGCCCGAAGTTGACAATCTCACTCGGTCCGGAAGGGTATACCAACAGGATATTCGCCCACCCCCTATGGACGACATCCCAGTCAGATTGACTCCTGAAAACGCACGGCACACCACCATCGCAGAAGTCATCGAAAATCCTCTCTTGAAGCAACTAAAAAGAACCAAAGCCGAGATTACCATCTGGGATCTCATGTGCACTTCAAAGGAACATCGTGAAAAACTTATTCGCTCACTTGACCTCATCTCAGTCCCTACGGACATCACACCTGACTCGTTGGTTAGCCACGTCACGAGAGATGTTGAGGAAAAAGCAATAGTTTTTACTGACAAAGACTTACCTAAAGAAGGAGGCTCCCACAATAAGGCTCTCTATCTAGTGGTTGGATGCAAAGGACAAAACATCCCCCTAGCACTCGTAGATAACAGTTCGGCGGTAAATGTTTGCCCATTGCGAACCGCCCACCGCTTGGGGCTAGGAAATGATGACTTCCAAACCTCCACGCAAGGGGTGCGAGTGTTAGGTTATGATACATATGACAATACATAAATCATGCGGAAAAACCATAAAGCCAGGAAAGCATATTATTTACACATAATCATTTAGCATAGTATAGATGCATACACTTTGTAGCGTGCCTTCCCTAGCTGCGCCCGAACCGAACAAGAACAAGTCTTTAGGACTCCAAGTGTCGTCCCTCCGTAGATATTCCACAGTACGTCCGGATCCGCCTCAAGATTGACCAACTAGAATCGCCCTTAAGGTGCTTAGGAATTTTCGGCTATTAGTGCAAGAGAGTGGCTGAATTTTCTTTCAAAAACTTACCCTTTGAATACTTCAATCGTACGTATAAATTATGACCCTAGGCCCTTATTTATAGAGGTTTGGAAAGGGAATTGAAATCCTAGTAGGATACGATTTAATTAAACTTAGAATCCTACAAGGACTCTAATTAATTAAATAATCCTAATAGGAATAGGAATTTTATCACACACCAAATCCTAATAGATTTAGGAATTGTGCATGGACACAAACACACACGCACGGAGCCACGAGGGCGCCCGCACGCGTGCGCTCGGCCCACGCAGCCCACGCTGGGCAGTCTTGCCTTGGCGCGCTGGGCCTGCCTTGTGGTGGGCCTGGCGCTACCTTGGGCTAGGCGTGCGCGTGTCCTTGCTTGCTGGGCGATGGCCTGGCTTCGTGTTGGGCCTTCGTCCGGCAGGCCTCGTCCGATGCTTATTCGTACGATACGCTTCCGATTAAATTCCCGGTTCCGGAATTCATTTCCGATACGAACAATATTTATATTTCCGATTCCGGAATTAATTTCCGTTTCGAACAAATATTTAATATTTCCGTTTCCGGAATTATTTTCCGACTCCGATAATATTTCCGATTCTGACAATATTTCCGTTTCCGGCAATATTTCCGATTCCGGAGTATTCATTTCTTGCTTGTGACGATCTCAGCTCCCACTGAAACCAAGATCCGTCGATTCCGAATATCCATAGATAGAGTATTTAATGCCATTAAATACTTGATCCGTTTACGTACTATTTGTGTGACCCTACGGGTTCAGTCAAGAGTAAGCTGTGGATTAATATCATTAATTCCACTTGAACTGAAGTGGCCTCTAGCTAGGCATTCAGCTCACTTGATCTCACTGAATTATTAACTTGTTAATTAATACTGAACCGCATTTATTAGACTTAACATTGAATGCATACTTGGACCAAGGGCATTATTTCCTTCAGCGAGCCTATGTTAACTCTCGAAGGCCTATGTTGGGAAAAATCAACCTTACAATACAAACCGGGCCTGTGACATGCACCAAGGAGTTTCAGATAATTGACATCAAGCCTATTTTCAACCTCCTCTTAGGGCGCCCTTGGCTCCATGACTTAGGAGGTGTGGCTTCTACCTTGCACCAGATGGTTAAACTTAACCATAACGGGGTAATTCTAGAAATACGCGCCCCTCCTCTCGACGTCAGTTGCACTATGGTTGGAACGACCGATGCTGCAGAAGACCTTTACGGTTTTCAAGTGGATGAAGTCATCCAAGTCATTGAGGACTACAATTTAGCATTTCTAGATCCGCGAGCGTCCCGGGTTATCCCTAAAATGTTGCTAGCTCAAGGCTATTTCCCGGGAACTCCATTTGGCATAAAGAAGAAGAACAACATGTTCCATCCCCCACCCAACAAAACTACTCCCTTTGGCCTAGGCTATAAACCAACGGAGGAAGATATTGCTGACCACTTGTCTAGGCTACGCCTTAAGCCAGCCAAGACAAAACAAACCACCCTTCTTCCCCCATACCAAAGAACCCATAACGGTATGTTTGTCCGAGAAGGAGAAGAACACCCATGTTGCGACTTCCCTGAGCCCTTTGTTCAGAATGGCCTGCTAAAACCCGGATTTGAGATTTTCCATGACTGTCATACTATGGATGAGGCACCCCACCTCACCAAGACTGAAACAGCTGAAATATTAGACAACCAAGCTCCTATGGACATTGTTTAACGAATCGAGGCCTATGGAGGACGAGACTGTAATAACCACCCTAGTCCTACAAGATGAAGGTTTCAATCAAACCCGGTTAATCACTCCTATATCAACACCAGAAGAGACCGAGAATGGATGGGTGAAGACATATCAGTGGGTCAATGCAAAGGGAACAGAGTTCAAGATGAGTACAGGCGAAGGACCAAAGTTCTACGAGACCCAAGGCTTGAGCCATAGAGAGCACTTTAGCAAAACGCCTAGTAGTTCTTTAGATGATAGAAATAATAAAACTCTAGAGATGGTCCTACGACCCCTTAGAATATAGGTTAATTTATTTTTAGTGTGTTTTCCTTACTTTCCAAATTAATAAAGGCGTAAGATTTCTCCTAAAAATTGCTCTAACACTAAACAAGCACTAATCATAGTCGCAAAAACAAAATCAAAAATTATAAGGAAGCGGCCCACTTTAGGCCCAATAGCAAGGCCCACTCGGTCTTAAATTGTGACATCAAAACCAATTCTCGAAATCCACAAAATACACCGTACCTCCAAGACATAAAAGTCAATCCGTATAATCATAAAAGTCAATCCGTACAATCATAAAAGTCAACCCATGCGACCCAAAGAAATCAAAAAGAAAAGAAATCAAACAATGCAAATGTTGCTCAACAAGAAAAATTCATAAAACATGAACCCATCATTCCCACCATTAACAACACGCACCTCAACCCACCCAAAAACCCTACACAAAGATCTTCACATCTTTCACACCCTAACTCCGTTTTCAAAACCGTTTTGAGTCACGAATAGATAAAATTAATCTGGACAAAAATGCATCTCACGCTAACAGTCCAAAAAGCTTCCGAAATAGTGTCAAAATTGATTTCTGGCGAATAAAAAGTAAAAATAAAAAAAGAAATAAAAGCAAGAAACATGTGAAAGAAAAAAGCAACACGCCCAAAAATCACCCCAGAAATCATTTTCAGCGCCCAGAGCTGGGCGCCGAAATCATTAGCGCCCCAGTCTGGGCGTTGAAACTCTCTGCTTGCCAAAGTTTACCCAGAAGTGCTCGTCATTTTATCCGCACATACACGGAAAAATAACAAACACTTGGGGAGTACAGCACGTGTTCACGTATTCAGATATACATACCACAAAAAAAAACATGAAAAAAAACAAAGCGCAAAATACATGCACTAAAAAATATAGCCTATTTATGGATGTACTCAAACAATGCGCAAGACACATGTACTCAAAAAAAAATCATGAAGCAAATTTCGACTTACGGCAAAGCAGCTGATCAAAATAAACATCGCCTATCCTACCGTTTCAAATAATATGTTTCCATCTCAGAACATACTTATCGAATCCGGCATCCTAAAATTCATTCTAGATAGAACTACGCGCGACCTGATTCTAAGTTAAAGTTATTTAACAAGGATACGTAGGTAATCCCATTATGGATTCGGTCCAATCAAAAAATATATAATGTGCATAAGTGTTGGAAATGAGCGAATAAAAAAGAGAAGCAAAGCAAGAACAAGAAAGCAAAGAAACCAGAAAAATAAAATCACGCCTTTATTAATATTTAAAAATAATAAGAAGGAAAACAAAAGTGCTAAAGAATGAAAAACAAACACAACTGAAATAAATAAAGGGCATCTACACCCTAGCAAGAACTACACTACTCAAGTTCTTCCGGATCATCAAATAGAGTGTTGTAGATGGAAATGTTCGCAGGGTCCACCCCCACAGGCTTCTGCGCTACCCCTATGTCGATCTCCATAAGAACAGGCTCCTTGACACTAAATTCCGAGGATGCCAAGTCCTTAGAAACATTTTCAGTTTGAACAGCTATAGCCTGCTCAGCCTCAAGGGCACAAAAATGGGAGGGGAAGGATTATCAACATCAATTCGATTAGCCACTGGTTCTATTGGGGCTGAACCTTCCTAACCCATACATTATTCCGGCGACGATCGCCGCGAGAGCTTCCATTTCTTTTGGGAACAGCAGGCCCCTTCATGTTAGGTACCTTTTTAGGCCTAGAACTGGAACGGGGAGGAATTTCCTTTCGCTTTCGATCAGGACGAGCTTTCACAGTCTTAATGCCATTTTCGCGAGGGTTAGCAGGATTACGGTTTTCATACTTAGCCCTACCTCGAGGTATCAAAAGTTCAACCGGCTCTTCATTTCGAGCCTTAGTTCTCACAACCTTATCATCGGAACTCATCCACAACTTATAATTCTCGGAAAGACCCACAAAACCATCTGTAGTCACGGTCCAACGCGGGAGGCCACCATAATACTTAGCCCACGCTTGAACCCGTGCTCGTGAAAAGACCGCTACTTTAGGTGGTACCGTATCAGCAAATGGGATAGTTTGCCTTAAGCCGTATTGTCGCATGACTCGGTAAGGAAAAATGTAAATAGGCCGAGATAACCCCAACAAAGAAACATGAACTACCGTCTCGGAACCCCCCGTCATACTAGTCAAACCCCACCACGGTACCACCCACTAAATAGAGCATATGCCATGAGTAAAATAGGAGGCCCATTCGGCCTCGTCCTGGCCCTGGTGCAAATACTTTCGGTTGCCTAAAGCTATAGGGCGATAATGTTTAGGATCGGCAGAAGCTTCTAGAAGCCTAATTCGTTCCATGAGCCAAGTCTGCAAAAAACGGGTACGATCAGAAAAATAATAAGGCCTGGGACGCATTTTCAACGCCCAGGACCAGGCGCCAGAAATACTGACGCCCAGCCCTGGGCGCTGAAAATCAGCTCCAGGCAGAGGCAAACGAAAAAAAATAACAATCATATGCGCGCAAATAAACGATCAATTACCTGCAGCAATAGGGGGCTCCCCTTAAAATTTCCAGACCTGGCATCCTTCTTTAACTCATCCGCACCCAACAAGGTCTCGGCAACTATCAACGGCATGATAGAATAGCAACTCTCCATCTGACTGATCAGAGGAATCAACCTTATGTCGCCAAACTCACCATTGTTATTCGACAGTAAATAGTGGTTCAACAAGCAGAATACAAGTGCCCGGATATTCAATTTCTGTTCAGTCATATTTTTACTAGGCCTAAAGTGATGTTTTGCAAGTTTTGCCAAATTAACCTTATCACCCACAATGATCTCAGCAAGCGTGTCATCATCTAGTCCTAGGAAAGCCCCTATAGTTTTTTTTACCTTCTTCAACAGTGCCAGGGGTAGCAGGAGTGGCATTGGTAGGATAACCCAGGATTGCGGCAAATTCATCTGGCAAAGGGCATACCTCATTGCCCCAAAAAACAAAAACATGGTGATCAGAATCCCAAAAGGTTTGGGCGGCATACAGAAAGTTATAATCAATGTTAATTTGTTGTAAGCCTAAAAGTGCCTCTAAGTGGTATCCTTTCAACAAAACCTTTTCTGTGGGATTAAGGGCTCTAAGCCAGCGCCTAACAACTCGTTGGAGGGAAAAGGGAGGAATCGACATGGCAAGAGTTAAAAAAAAAAGCTAGATAATTGTAGGAGAGAAGAAGTTGGTAATGGTGGAAAAGAAAAAACGTACTTAACCCCCTATATATACACGAAATCATCCTGATCCCATTCGGAAATGCCTGGCCCGGGGGGATGAAAATGCACCCCAAGGCCCAACTCTTCTAAAACGTGAACCATGAAAATGCCTAAAACCGTGTTAGTAAACACGGGGTCCTGTTGTAATCAAGATCAAGCCCAAAGCACTTTTAGAGCCCAAATAGTGAAAGCAAATGTCGAAACTTAGACTCGTCTCAAAAAATATGTGTACATTTTTTCAAAGCAATAAAAAAGACATATAATAATCAAGGTCATTCTCCGAAACAAAAAAAATCATTACGTCGTTGGTTTCTCAAATTAAAAGCGTTTATTTGTCAAAAAGATCAATCCGGGCCGAAGTAAGCTCGATGTATTAATCATTGAAAAATGAAGCAAACTTTGTCGCCCGGAAAATGAAGTCGCACTCCACGATTTCATCAAAGTAGCATACCACTTACGAGCACGATCCCAAACACGATCAAGGACGTTATAAAACACGCACTTTTCTTGGCAAAGAGCAACCATCAAGTACGAATGCTTGAGGGCTCGAAAGAAAGGAAATACACAATGCAAGTTTGAAACGACGCTTCCAGGCTGCGTCTCGTGCTTGGACAAATTCAAAAACGGACTCGACCTCAAGGCAAAGGTCTCCGTTAACATTCGCATATGGTCCCACCAGTCATTTCGCAAGGACCCAAGTAATGGCACAACTAAGCCAGTTCTAAACGGTGACATACATCCTATGGGCCGCAAAGACTTGTTCGAAACCATGAAAGGCAAACGGCCATTAAACGATTGTCCATTTAGACATGTTGCCAACCCACATTCAGGTTGCAACTAAACCCGAGCATTTCTCGAGAGAACTCGCTCTTACAAGAATGAATAAAAATTTCTCAAAAGAAATCCCAAGGATAAATGAAATAGATTATGGCCCAACTCGATCAGGCAGGATCGCGTCAGAACCATGCGAGTCCCAAATCAAAAAAATAACAAATTCAGGTTCGCCCACCTTCAGCGGGCGGGGTCTGTGTCACTAAAACGCGCAGGTCCTCAGTTTTCGAAAACAAAAATAATAACAAAATGAAATCTTCAAAAAAAAGGCTCGCCATCTTCAGCCGGCGGGGTCTACGTCACAAACCGCGTAGGTCCTTATTTTCAAAACATCAAAACAGATTCGTCCACTTCTATCGGACGGGGCGTTCACCCTCAGTAGGACAGGCTCGCCCACCTTCAGAGGGCGGGGTCTGCGCCACTAACCGCGTAAGTCCTCAGTCATTGCGGCAATAACTTTTTCCGGTTTATCCTTTTCCAAAAATCAAATGATGGTTTATCTTGTTCCAAAAATCAAAAGGTGGTTTATCTTTTTCCAAAAATAAAAAGATGGTTTATCTTTTTCCAAAAATCAAAAGATGGTTTCCCTTTTCCAAAAATCAAAGGATTGGTTTTCCGCTTTTCCAAAAAGCGATGTGGTGGATTTTCCTTCGTTTTACGTCCTATAAAAACAGGGGGGTTTTCTCGTTTAGCTAACCCAGAAAATGAGAATCTTTAAAAACATTTTTACCTCGTGATCGGGCTTGGCCAGGCCTGTTTGCACTTTATAGCTTTGATTTTGAAAACGTTTGTAGATACTTCCAATGAGAAAGTGAGGGAGTTTCTATACATCTGTAGGCACTTCCAATGACAAAGTGAGGGAGTTTCTATATTTAACAAATTCCAATGACACGTGAGGAATGTGTTAACACTTCAAGTGATGACCCTTAAGTCAAATGTTATCACTCGGGGGCTCGTGAAACCCTCGCAAAACAGGTCGCATATACCATGGCTTGTATGACGCACTCCGTCTAATACTTTGACCATCGTCTTACTCCAAGACTCAGTCAAAGTGGGGGCTAACTATAGACACCTAGTTTTTTCCCCATTCTCGAAAGGGAAGGTTCGATGATGAGAACATAAATCTCCACTTGGCAACGCATTTCCTATAAAATAACGAATCTCGATCACCCTTTTCATTTCACCCAAACCTGCTATTTATAGAAACCTGCTAAAAATAGTAACTGCCATAACGGGTAGTTGTTAAAAGTGGCAAGACACAAAAGATAGAAACCTGTCAGAATTAGGTATTGCACTCCAACATAAATCCTAAAAGAGATAGAATTGGCAAAAGGAATTCTATTCCTGCTATAAATCAGAAATAAGAGTTACGTATTAATTAAATTCCTAACGAACCTAGAGTTCGTAACGGGCCCAGACGCATTCCGTCATAAGTTGATACGCACTAAGAAACTCGGATAAGTCTCAAAGCTCCGTGATTAAAAGTCCAAATCTGACAAAAATCACGGCTCATATCCTATTTTCAACGCCTGGATCTGGGCGCCGAAATCTTCGGCGCCCAGCCCTTGGCGCTGAAAATACCTGGGGCAGTGTCGTCTCCGAATTCTCTTTGAGTTCGGATTCTAAAGATCTATCTTTCCACCAACTCTTTCCCTACAAATATAGCCTCAAAACCGACGTGAACAGAACACACACAATTCATAATCTGAGTATTGACTCCAACCCTAAGCCTAAGCCTCGCGCTGCGAAATTGATCCCGCGTTCTGTCACAATCGACCCAAAAGTCGAACAGAACGTATCCTGTCCCTTGTACTGATGAATTAAGCCTAAATACTGGAACACTGCTCAGAAACCCGAGATTCGTTAAATAAAAGGAGAAATAGCAAAGCCAAGTGGTTAGTTTTCTGAGAACCGTGACGCACCTCTCAAGGGTGCGTTGTAATGTGTCCCTTCGCATGATTTAATCGCTTTCATCACCCTTTTATAAAATTGTTAAACTATTAATTTGATTGATCTATCACGCCTAATAAAGATAATACCTTGTACAATTGAATTATCATGCTAGGTACCTTAAATCAATCTAAATAAGATAATCACGATCGATTTAGTATTATGTGTTGCATATTGCTAAAATCAATTCAGAGTAGTTTAATAGTTTAAATGCATGTCCCTTCAATTATTTATGCTGAGCTAGTAAGGATAACCTGCCTCTGGAGTTATCGATGAGCACTCCTCTCGGTAGTTACAGTCCCCCGAACTCTCAATCTCTGCCCTGCGGGTGTACGTTGAGCGATCTCCACACCAGGGATCACAAGGGAACCTATGGCCGTCGTGGTCGAACATAATTGCACTCCCTTTATGTCACGATAACCGGGTTTTGTCAGTTTTTCTCATTGTCGTTAAAAACTGAATGGCTACTCCTATATTACTAGTCGATTGGGTGTAAACTCACAGGAAATCTAACTACACTTGATCTGAAAATGTCACGCCCACGAGGGACGAGGTCATGCATTAGCCTCGTGCTTTTTCGACCCCCTCACACTTCACAAAGTGGATTAAAGCTGAACCGGTTGCAAAAATAACGGCCAACATGGTACGAAAGTTCATCGAGAGAAACATCATAACCCGTTTCTGTCTGCCGACAGCCATCGTCTTCGACCACGGGATCCAATTCGATTGCGCACCCATATAGGCTTTCCACGGTATGTACATGGCCAAGTTCGCATACTCCTCCGTATGCCATCCACAAAGCAATGGCCAAGCTTGAAGGAAATAATGCCCTTGGTCCAAGTATGCATTCAATGCTAAGTCTAATAAATGCAGTTTAGTATTAATTAATTATACAAGTTAATAATTCAGTGAGATCAAGTGAACTGTATGCCTAGCTAGAGGCCGCTTCAGTTCTAGTGGAATTAATAATATTAATCCACAGCTTACTCTTGACTGAACTCGTAGGGTCACACAAATAGTACGTGAACGAATCAAGTATTTAAGTGAATTAAATACTGCATTTATGGATATTCGGAATCGACGGATCTTGGTTCCAGTGGGAGCTGAAATCGTCATAAGGCAAATTATGAATACTCCGGAAATGATGATATTGCCGGAAACGGAAATATGGATCGTATCGGAAATATAAATATTATCCAAGTCGTAGATGTTGCCGGAAACGAAAACATGGTACGTGTCGAAAAATATTATTGGAAATGGAAATATTGCCGGAATCGGAAATATTGCCGGAAACGGAAATATTTTCGAAATCGGAAATATTATCAGAATCGGAAAATAATTCCGGAATCGGAAATATTAAATATTTGTTCGAAACGGAAAATAATTCCGGAATCGGAAATAATAAATTTGGTTCGAATCGTAAATGAATTCTGGAATCAGAAAATTTATCGGAAGCGCGTCGTACGAAATAAACATCGGACGAGCTTGCTAGACGCAAGGCCCATCATGAAGCCAGGCCTGCGCCTAACGAAGCCCGCGTGCAGCAAGGCAAGCAGCAGCCCGCTAAGCACTGCAAGGCACAGCCAAGCAACACGCAAGGCACAGCCAAGCAACACGCAAGGCCAGGCCCAGCGAGGCCAGCAGGCTGGCACGCCCAAAGCGTGGGCTGCAGCGCTGCTGGGCCGAGCTCTTCCCGCGCGCGCGCGCCCAGCGCCCTCCGTGGGCTGTGCGTGTGTGTGTGTTGAGTTCGTGCATGCATCAAATCCTTAAGCGTTTAGGATTAGTTCGATTAATTATTATTTTCCTAAAACTACTAGAGTTAGTTGTTGAATTAAACACTAACTTAATAGATTTAATTGGAATATTAATCTAATTCTAATAAGATTAGGTTAATTAAATCCTAGTAGGTTTCGAGTTCCAATAATCCTACCCTATAAATAAGTGATGGCAATCACAATTTATAATACATCAATTCAAGTATTCATATAATTTTAAGCTAAAAACTAAAGTTAATTATTTGCCACAAATTATAATCGAATAAACATAAAACCTTAGGCTAAATTCTAGTTAATTGAATCTAAGGCGGACCGAACGTGTTGTGGACTATCTACGGAGGGACTACACTTGGAGTCCTAAACTTGTTCTTGTTCGGTTCGGGAGCAGCTAGGGAAGGTACGCTTCGAATGTATGCATCCGAAATTATGCTAATTGTTATGTGGCAATTAATTTGGATTCCTGGCTTTATGGTACTTCCGCATGAAATATATGTTTTATATTTGTCATAACCTAACTGTGGTATCATGAGCCTCTAATTAATTCCATAATAAATTATAGTTAACATGGTTAAATTTTATAAATTTGCAATGAATTAAAGGGGTGATTAATTTCTTGCGATTATTTAATTATATGTTCGCAGAATTTTCGGCAGTTTAGACAATAATGGTCGGAATTGTATAATTGTATAGTGAATTTTGCATGTAAACGGCGTTTTAAAATTTTGACTAAAATCAAAGATTTGATGCCGAACCCTGAATTCCCAAATTCGAATCGTAACTATGACTTTTCGGAGGTTTTAGTTTTTGGAACGCAAAATTTGTAAATTTTAAGATGTTAAATTAAATATTTGCGATTCTTGTTTGTAAATCTTGAATCTATGATTGACATACTGTATATATTTAACAATTTTAATGCCTAAGCTTGTTAATTATACAACCTAATTTATAATTGTAATTAATTTGTTGAAATTCGAATAATTTAGAATTTGGTTTGATTTTCATAGTTAATTAGCAATTTAATTAGGAATACATGATAAAAAACCACCATAAAATTTGTTAAAATTGAAAATTTTTATAATTTTATGACCTAGATTTGAATCCATATAATCGGAAATTAATTTGAATAATAAATTTTCGATTTTTCGCCCTAAATTTAAGAAATTAATATGATTTATTAATTCTTCTATAAATTTAAATAATAAAGTTTTGATTTTTATAAAATCCGTTCACGAATCTTGCACGCACGAAGAAATGGACGCTAAGTGTTACCCTTAACGGGTGTTGTATAGTGCTGGCATGCGACGACGAGCAAGGGAGCTCGTCGCCCATGCGGTACGAATGCAGCGAGCAAGCGCGTGGCACGAGAGCACAAGGCAGCAGACCTGCCTTGCGTCAAGTGATGCGACGAGTGGGCGGATGGGGCGAGAGGCAAGGCACCAAGCAAGCAAGCAGGCTAGGCGCGCGGGCAGCGAGGGATGCCTCGCCCAGCGAGCGCTGCCTCGCCACAGCGAGCGAGCTGCTGCTGCTCGTAGGCGTGGCTCGGCTTGCTGCGTCTACGCGTGGCTACTCGTGCCTTGCTATGCGATCAATCGAGTGGGGCGTTGCTGCTACGTGGACTTGACGGGGCATAGGCGCGAGCCCATGGCCTCGTCTTGACTCGATTGGTTCGTTTTAATTTTAATTTTGATTTTCAGTTGGAAAAACGATTTTAATTAAATTTAAAATTCGTAATTTAGTTTTTTCTCGGAATTTAATTTTGAATAATTTAATTATTATAAATTTTATTTATACTAATTCTTTTACTAAAATTAAAAACTTGATTAAATTTAAATTAATTAATTTAATAAACTGAAAATAAATTAAAGGATTTAAATAATAATGTATATGAGCTTTAAATTCTAATTAAATTTGTATGTTTTCTGGTTGGACTAGGAAATACAATTTTATGTTTAAAATTAATAAAACATGTAAATTTCTTAGTTTTAGTGGGAGCGTTTTAGTCATAAACTCTTGATTAGGTCTACATTCCTTTAAGGTTAAAACAACTCGATTAGAATTAATAAGGATTGAATAATTTGTAGATTATTGAAAGACTTGATTAATTGCTGCAAATATTTATGTGATGCATAATATGTTCTACAAACCAGCTATGTGGGCCATTCATTGATAAATGAATGGGTGAATGGTATATTGTAAATGTACTGTTTTGCAGGTTATGGAAAGTGACTAGTATGGCCCAAATAGGATAGAAAATATGGTCTGCGTACCATTAATTTAATGTAAAATTGGTCTAATGCACCAAAGTTTTTAATTTAAATATGGTTTGCGTACCATCAAATAGTTGTAATTAGTTTCAATTATAGCATATCCTATTTGAAGAAAATGTTGCCTCCCATGGTGAAATTCAAGACGGAGTTTCCAATCCATTTTCAAGACGGAGTTTGAAGTTGAAGCTTCAAGATGAAGTCGGGCCATACTAGATCACATTTATATCTTATGCATGCTTTAAGTTATTTATTGCATTAAATATGTCTTAATTATGCATGAGATTATGGCTTGATTATGTTGCATGATTAAGGATTTTAGTTCACTTAAAATCTAACCAACATAGTAAGAGCCTTAAGTTCCAAACTTTAAAAATTGAGTTAAAAGGTGTCATGCCAAAATAACACTTACTTGGATAACCTTTACATCAATCTTAGTAATAGTTTTCCGCCATAGCGAGGTGTTACTTATTGATCCTAAAGGGGTAAGGTACACAAATAATTGTGAGTACATGTTAGTTTTGGTGAAACTCAACGATATAAGTAAGGAGTCCTTTTATGTCGTGGCAAATGAGATAGGTTTACCTAATAAGTTCTTAGACGTACCTATCAACCAAGAGTAATTTCTAGACTATTAGCAAAGGATCGATTTGCTTACCTAAAATATTTTAGAATTGAGTCTAAATACATAATGTGCTTAATTCTTCAATGATTTAAGGGTCTCGGAATCATTTTATTCACACCTGCCGGAACAATAAATTCGAATAAAATGTCAATGACTTGTTTAAATTGCATGATTGCTTTAATTTTCAAGTTATTACTCATGATAAATGTCTTAGACTTTGCATGGTTCAATGTATGTTTTTAATTATTGTTTATAATTAAATATCTTGCACTGCAGTAAATCCTTTTGGAAAGGTAACAGTAAATTTCCTCGATTGGTAGTGAATCCAAGAACGATTCACGGAAATGAGAGAAAATGGGCAATTTAAAATGTATGTTTCTTTTAGCGAATTTTATGGTTGTTTCCGAGTATCAAAGTCGAATGGCAAACCGATTGGTGCTTGTGAATTCAAAATACAATGTAGTTTTGAGATCATAAAGCATTGAGTTTAAACGCTCAGCTTTACCAATGGTTAGCAACCTAATATCTTTATCCATTTAGATTCTCGAATGAGTCTAGTCCCTAGACATTCGAATAGATCGATGCTTAGAGAACTTTAGAAGCTTCTGGTAAGATCATCTAGTTGAAACGGAATATTCAACATAAATAAAATGGTAAGAACCTTGTTGGAGTGACATTGGACATGTCTAACAAAATATAAAAGTCAACACTAGAGAAGTCAATTCTTAAGACTATAAGAAAGGGTACAAGAAATAGGAAAACAAGGAACAAATGAAAGGAATTTACGATTCCGTTTCTACCTATAAGTTTATGTTTAAAGAGAAGTGACCTAGCAGTCAAACTTCCTTGGTATCATATACCTCTTGAGGTTCTTACTTCTTTAATAACTCAAACAATGGAAGCTAGGCTACAATAATGACCTACAAGTGGGAAATGAAGCATGGAAATGCTACATTAGATGTGGGGTCATCTAGTTTGTTTTAAGTCCTCTCAAGGCTGGAACTTAATGGCTATTTTGTTCCATAAATCAACATACCTAAATTTCTGTTTTCAAACACAGAAAGACTCACATTCAAGAAAGACAAAAACAATGTTTGTTTGTTATTTGAATGAAATGCTCATTTACGGGTTGAGTCATGTATGCTTGATTAAAACAAACAACTCTTTAACAATAAGAACTTTACTAGGTTCAAATCAATCTCTTGAATTGAGTTCCACAAAGCTTTGGCATTGTTACTTAGACCATATCAACAAGTTAACATTCAAAAGCTCTATTTTGATGGAATTTTGAGAGTTGATTGATTTCTAGATCATTCAAGACAAAACAAGTCTTACTTGTTGAAAGTAACAAAAGATATGAACTATTGTTAGAACACCTAGACAATAGAGTTCAAAGCTAAAGAAAGATTTTATGACTTTATTATTTCACCTAGATTTGAGTAAATATTGGTTTATTTACTAAATGTGATATAAGTTTGAATCTGTTTGACTAGTTCAAAGATTCAGAAGTATAAAATCCACATGGAAAGAAATCATAAAGATCTAGGTTAGATCATGCGATGATTACTTTAAGACCAAAAATGATTATCAATGATTGTTTGTTCACGATCTAGCTCCATAAGATATGGCATATCTAAGTTGGAATGATCGAAGTCAATTAGTACTTGATTCGATCAATGATGAATCATAAAGACTTTTCCTATAATTTCTAAAACAAAATGCTCAACTACCACCAAACTAAACCAAATTCGTCAAAGCTATTGAAAAGTAATTTTAGAATATCTTTTCAATAATATATATCTAAAGAGTTGCTAAACTCAGTGGGAGCTTAGTGTTTGTTATTCAACAAATTAAGGCCCAATTGTAGATATATGTTTCATTGTGATTTATTCAAAATGAGACACAAGGGTATTGTTTCTACCACGAATTTTTGAGAACATAATGTTTGTTTGCTCGAAATAATGTCCTTTTGGAGATTCGTTTCCAAAATGACAAGTGGGAGAAAATAGACCTCGAAAGTCTTCGAGGCGAACAACAAACATAAACGGACATTCCGTAGGCTTTTCGAAGTTCTTTAAAAAATTCGAACACGTATTCTTTAGGACTTTAGAAGTGGCTTTAAAGAATAGACATCTCCTAGAAGACTTTACAAGTGCTTCAAGGAGAATAGAATATTCAAAGGACTCTCAAAGTGCCTGTTGATATTCTATTGTTTGATGTTCTATACCCAAGTAGACATAGATTTCAAGTCACTGAAACTATGAGATTCTTCTATTAGATAGTGAAGAAACATGGAGTTCAGGTCACTGAAACTATGAGATTCTTCTATTAGATAGTGAAGAAACATAGAGTTCAGGTCACTGAAACTATGAGATTCTTCTATTAGATAGTGAAGAAACCTACAACTTGCAATCAAACTATTAACATGTAGATTAATGAGTTTGTGACTTGTAAGAAAGCTATGACAAAACCCAGATTCCCTAAAATTGTTAGAGGCCATATATAGACTCAAATGTTTTAGATGGTTAAAGGCCATAAAACATAATCAATGTTTTGATGACAAAATTGACGTTTTGTTGATTTGCAAGAATAGTTTCACACCTATTGGTTGCAAGTTTGTTTTAAGGATAAAAACCATCAAACATGAAATTGTGTCTTCACACAAAGCTAAATTAGTTGCTAAAGGTTACATGCAAAATCACGATGTGGATTGTGTTGAAACTGTTAGGTTATGATACCTATAAAGCATATATATTTCATGCGAAAAAACCATAAAGCCAGGAATCCAAATTAATTGCCACATAACCATTAGCATAATTTAGGATACATACTTATGAAGCGTGCCTTCCCTAGATGCTCCCGAACCGAACAAGAACAAGTTTAGGACTCCAAGTGTCGTCCCTCCCTAGATAGTCCACAGCACGTTCGGATCCGCCTTAGATTTAATTAACTAGAATTGCACCTAAGGTTTTAAGTTATTCGAATATAATTGTGGCAAACTAACTTTAGATTTAATCCTTAAAACTATGTGAATACTTGAATTGGAGTGATTATAAATTATGAATGCCATCACCTATTTATAGGGTTGGAATAATGGAATTAGCAGTCTACTATGTTTCAATTAATCTAATCCTATTAGAATTAGACATTAATTAAAACTAATAAGTTGTTTAATTAAACAACTAACTCTAGTAACTTTAGGTAAATTAATCTTTAATCTAATCCTAATCGCTTAAGGATTCGATGCATGCACGAACTCAACGCACACACGCACGCACAGCCCACGAGGGGTGCTGGACGCTCGCGCGCACGGAACAGCTCGGCCAACAGCGCTGCGCGCAGCCCACTGCCTTGGGCGCGCTAGTTGCCTTGCGCGTTGGGCCTGGCCTTGCGTGCTGCTTGGCTGGGCCTGCGTGCCTTGGCTTGCTGTGTTGCCTTGCGCGCATGGGCTTGCTAGGCGCAGGCCTGGCTTTGTGCTGGGCCTTGCGTCTAGCAGGCTCATCCGATGTTTATTTCATACGACGCGCTTCCAATTAATTTTCCGATTTCGGAATTCATTTACGATTCGAACAATATTTAATATTTCCGATTCCGGAATTAAATTCCGTTTTAAACAAATATTTAATATTTCCGATTCCGGAATTATTTTCCGATTCCGATAATATTTCTGATTCCGGCAATATTTCCGATTCCGGCAATATTTCCGATTCCGGCAATATTTCCATTTCCGATAATATTTTCCGATACGTACCATGTTTCCGTTTCTGGAAACATCTATGACTTGAATAATATTTATATTTCCGATACGATCCATATTTTCGTTTCCGGCAATATCATCTTTTCCGGAGTATTCATAATTTGCCTTTGACGATTTCAGCTCCCACTGGAACCGAGATCCGTCGATTCCGAATATCCATAATTGGAGTATTTAATTCCTTTAAATACTTGATCCGTTCACGTACTATTTGTGTGACCCTACGGGTTCAGTCAAGAGTGAGCTGTGGATTAATATTATTAATTCCACTTGAACTGAAGCGGCCTCTAGCTAGGCATACAGTTCACTTGATCTCACTGAATTATTAACTTGTATAATTAATTAATACTCAACCGCATTTATTAGACTTAGCATTGAATGCATACTTGGAACAAGGGAATTATTTCCTTCAGTCTCCCACTTGTCCTTAGGGACAAGTGTGCATTTTCTAATTCCTTTGTCGCTTGATGCTTGCTCATGAACATAAGGTAAGAGTTTTCATCCTTATTATGTCCGGAGGTGTTTCTCGGTTTCAGAGTTCAACTGATCAAATAAACAGATAATCATAGCCTATGATTCATCTGAGCACGGCCATGCATTTTACAGTTTCTAGCTCTCCGAGTGGCCTTGTACAACTTTCAGCATCTCATCCCGATTTATGGGAGGACAATCCCAATCTTGCGATCTTGAGATTAGACTTCGTTTGATAGGTGATTACCCGAGAGTTGCCGTTATAGCCTCCTCTTACGGTGCGACGGTTGGCAACGTCAAAGTAAGCAGTTCTCAAACAAGTAATCTCAAATCACTCAAGTATTGAGGATTAGTGTCTAATAATTTTAATGAAATTTACTTATGACATATTTTCATCTCTTACAGTAAAGTTTCATAGGTCTGTCCGCTACTAGTCTTCTATGTCCACATAGTTCAAGAAACAGAAATACTAGTCATCTTGCAATCTAGTCGTCTAGCGTTTTCTATGCGTCCATCTTTATAGAAAACTCCGACCAGGGACCATTTTCAACTTTTGACATTCAAGTTCACTTGATAGACATTTCTTAGTCACAGGACTGGTCCTGACATTCTATCTTGAATGTATCGTCAAATTGAAGGGACTCATCACTTAATAAACCACAAATTAAATGGAAAAATGAATTCTATTCATTTATATGAATGGTTAACCAATAATGTTTTACAAAGTATTAAACTCTAAAACTTTAAAACATTAAATAAGGACATCAAAGCCATTCTCCAATATGCTTGATTCCCATAGCTGCAGTGTGCGAGTTGTGCATCGCCTGCGGCAGAGGTTTAATTAATGGATCTGAGATGTTGTCGTCAGTTCCAATCTTGCTATCTCGGCTTCTTTTCTTTCAACGAACTCTCGTAGAAGGTGAAATCTACGAAGTACATGCTTGACTCTCTGGTGGTGTCTAGGCTCCTTTGCCTGTGTAATAGCTCCGTTATTATCACAATATAGAGCTATTGGTCCTTTAGTGGAGGGGACTACACCAATTTCACCTATGAACTTCCTTAGCCAAATAGCTTCCTTTGCTGCTTCATGTGCAGCAATGTACTCCGCTTCAGTTGGTGAATCCGCAATGGTGCTTTGCTTAGCACTTTTCCAGCTTACTGCACCTCCGTTGAGGCAGAAGACAAACCCAGACTGTGATCTGAAATCATCTTTTTTGGTTTGGAAACTTGCGTCTGTATAGCCTTTAACCAATAATTCATCATCTCCACCATAGACCAGGAAATCATCTTTGTGCCTTTTCAGGTACTTTAGAATATTCTTGGCAGCAGTCCAATGTGCCTCTCCTGGGTCTGACTGGTATCTGCTCGTAGCACTGAGTGCGTACGCAACATCCTGGCGTGTACATATCATAGCATACATTATTGAACCAATCAATGATGCATATGGAATCCCACTCATTCGTCTACGCTCATCTAGTGTTTTTGGGCACTGAGTCTTGCTTAGAGTCATTCCATGAGACATGGGTAGGTAGCCTCACTTTGAGTCTGCCATATTGAACCTTTCAAGCACTTTATTGATATAAGTGCTTTGACTGAGTCCAATCATCTTCTTAGGTCTATCTCTGTAAATCTTGATGCCCAATATGTATTGTGCTTCTCCTAGATCCTTCATCGAAAAATATTTCCCAAGCCAAATCTTGACAGAGTTCAACATAGGAATGTCATTTCCGATAAGTAATATGCCGTCGACATATAATACTAGAAAAGAAATTTTACTCCCACTGACCTTCCTGTATACACAAGATTCGTCTTCGTTCTTGATGAAACAAAAGTCACTGACTGCTTCATCAAAACGTATTCCAGCTCCTTGATGCTTGCTTCAATCCGTAGATTGATTTCTTAAGTTTGCATACCTTTTTAGCATTCTTTGGATCCTCAAAACCCTCAGGTTGTGTCATAAACATTGTTTCTGTTTAAACGCCGTTTAAGAAAGCGGTTTTGACATCCATCTGCCATATTTCGTGATCGTAATATGCAGCGATTGCTAACATTATCCGAATAGACTTTAGCATTGCAACTGGTGAAAAGGCAAGTCCATGGTGTGGATTACGATGGACTTGCCTGTAACCTTTTGCAACCAATCTAGCTTTGAAAACTTCTAGTTTCCCATCCTTGTCCTTTTTCAATTTGAAAACCCATTTGCTTCCTATGGCTTGGTAGCCATCTAGCAAATCGACAAAATCCCAAACTTGGTTTTCAGACATGGAGTCTAATTCAGATTGCATGGCTTCTTGCCATTGCTTGGATCTCATGCTCTTCATAACTTGTTTATAAGTCGCAGGTTCATCACTTTCAAGTAATAGAACTTCATAGCTCTCGTTAGTCAAAATACCTAAGTACCTTTTCTTAGGTGGTCCTTGATTCTCACCAGATTCTTCTAAAGATCTCTGAGTCTCAACTTGAATGTCATCTTGAGCATTCTCTAGAGTTTGTTGTTCGACTCGAATTTCTTCGAGGTCTACTTTTCTCCCACTTGTCATTTTGGAAATGTGATCTCTTTCCAAAAAGATACCATCTCGAGCAACAAACACCTTGTTCTCAGATGTATTGTAGAAGTAATACCCTTTTGTTTCCTTTGGATATCCCACAAGGATACATTTGTCAGATTTTGGTTGAAGTTTGTCTGAAATTAATCGTTTGAAGTATACTTCACAACCCCAAATCTTAATAAAAAACACATTTGGAGGCTTTCCAAACCATAACTCATATGGAGTCTTTTCAACAGCTTTAGACGGAGCTCTATTTATAGTGAGTGCAGCTGTATTTAGTGCATGTCCCCAAAATTCTATTGGAAGTTCGGACTGACCCATCATTAATCTAACCATGTCTAGCAAGGTTCTATTCCTCCGTTCTGACACACCGTTCCATTGAGGTGTTCCGGGAGGAGTCAATTCTGATAGAATTCCACATTCTTTGAGATGGTCATCAAATTAATAGCTCAGATATTCACCGCCTCTATCAGACCGCAGTGCCTTAATCTTCTTGCCTAATTGATTCTCTACTTCACTCTGGAATTCTATGAATTTGTCAAAGGATTCAGACTTATGCTTCATTACGTAGACATAACCATATCTACTGAAGTCATCAGTGAAAGTGATAAAGTAGCTGAAACCACCTCTAGCATTTGTACTCATTGGTCCACATACATCTATATGGAAACGGAAATATTGTCAGAATCGGAAATATTAACGGAATCGGAAAATAATTCCGGAAACGAAAATATTAAATATTTGTTCGAAACGGAAATTGATTCCGGAATCGGAAATATTAAATATTGTTCGTATCGGAAATGAATTCCGGAACCGGGAATTTAATCGGAAGCGTATCGTACGAATTAGCATCGGACGAGGCCTGCCGGACGAAGGCCCAGCACGAAGCCGGGCCATCGCCCAGCAAGCCAAACGCGCGCCACAAGCCCAGCCAAGGGAGCGCCCAGGCCTACCGCAAGGCAGGCCCAGCGCGCGCCAAGGCCACGGCTGCGTGGGCCTCGCTGCGTGGGCTGCTGCTCGCACGCACGCGCATGGGCGGCCCTTGTGGCTGCCGTGTGTGTGTGAGTTTGTGTTCATGCATGATTCCTAAAACTATTAGAGTTAGTATATGATTAAATTCCTATTCCTAAAAGGATAAATTAATTAATTAGAGTTCTTATAGGATTCTAAGTTTAATTAAATCGTGTCCTACTAGGATTACAATTCCCTTTCCATAACTCTATAAATACGTGCCTAGGGTCACATATTTTCAGAGATTAATTCAAGTATTCAAAGTGAGTTTTGAGAGAAAAATTCAGCCACATTCCTTGCTCAATAGTGCCGAAAATTCTAGTACCTTAAGGGCGATTCTAGTTGGTCAATCTTAAGGCAGATCCGGACGTGCTGTGGACTATCTACGGAGGGAAGACACTTGGAGTCCTAAAGACTTGTTCTTGTTCGGTTCGGGCGCAGCTAGGGAAGGCACGCAACAAAGAGTATGCATCTAAATTATGCTATATGATTATGTGTAAATAATATGTATTCCTGGCTTAATGGTTGTTTCCGCATGATTTATGAATTGTCATATGTATCATAACCTAACAATACTCATATGTGCGAGCGACCTTTTATGGTAGTGTGCTACTTTAGCGAAGTCGTGGAGTGCGACTTTAGTTTTCAGGCGACATCCGGTTTTAGCTTGGCCCGGATTAATCCTTTGACAGACAAACATTTTTCATTTGGAAAACCAACGACTTAACGATACACATTTATGGTGTTTCGAAGAATGACCATGATATTTAACTTGTTTTTTGAAAAGTGTACATAAGCATTTTCTAAGACGAGTCTAAGTTTCGACCAAGTTTTAATGTTTATTTTTTTTGCTTATTTGGGAGCTAAAGGTGCTTTGGGCTTGATCCTACTTGCAATAGGGCCTCGTGTTTAGCAACATGGTCTTAAGTCCTTTCCTGTTCCGCGTTTTGTGAAATCTAGGCCTTGGGCTTCATTTTCAGCGCCCAAGGCCAAGCGTTAAACATTTCGGCGCCCAGACGTGGGCGCTGAAAGTCTTTTCCTGGTGATATTTGACTTTCGGATTTCCTAGCACGTTTCCGAATGGGATCAGGATGTCACTGGGTGCGTTCAGCTATATATAGGGGCTAGATACGTCCCTATTTTCCACCACTCTCAATTTCTTTCTCTCTTTTTTGTTGTGTTTTAATTACTCATTGCTTTTGCCATGTCGATCCCTACTTTCTCACTCCAACGGACTGTTAGGCGTTGGCTACGGGCCCTTACTCCCACAGAAAAGGTTTTGTTAAAAGAATACCACTTAGAGGCACTTTTAGGCTTACAACAAATTAATATTGATTATAACTTTCTGCATGCTGCCCTAAGCTTTTGGGACCCCGATCATCATGTTTTTGCCTTTCGGGGCAACGAAATATGTCCTTTGCCAGATGAGTTTGCTGCGATCCTTGGTTATCCTACTAATGCTACTCCTGTTACCCCTGGCACTATTGAAGAGGGTAAAACAACCATAGGGACTTTCCTAGGACTAGATGATAACATGTTTGCTGAAATTGTTGTAGGTGACGAGGTTAACTTGGCAAAACTTGTAAAACATCACTTTAGGCCTAGTAAGAATATGACCGAACAGAAATTGAATATTTGAGCCCTTGTATTTTGCTTGTTGAATCACTATTTGCTGTCGAATAACAATGGTGAGTTCGGTGACATAAGGTAGATCCCCTTGATTAGCCAGATGGAAAGTTGCTATTCTATTATGCCGTTGGTTGTTGCCGAGACTTTGCTGAGTGCGGATGAGCTGAAGAAGGATGCCAAATCTGAACATTTTAAGGGAAGCCCCCTATTACTGCAGGTAATCGATTTTCTTCTTTGCGCACGCATACGCCCCTTTTGCATATATTTCTTTTGCCTGGGGCTGAGTTTCAGCGCCCAGGGCTGGGCGCTGGAGTTTTCGGCGCCTGGTCCTGGGCGTTTAAACTGCGCCCCAGGGACCGTTTTTTTTTTCATTCTTTTGATTCGATCGTACCCTGTTTTTGCAGATTTGGCTTGCGGAACGGCTTAGACTTTTGGAAGCTCCTGCCGATCCTAAAAATTATCGCCCTATAGCCTTGGGTAACCGAAAATACTTGCACCAAGGCCAGGACGAGGCCGAATGGACCTCCTTTTTTACTTATGGCATTTGTTCTATTAAGTGGGTGGTACCATGGTGGGATTTGACTATTATGACGGGGGGTCTGATGTATCGGTTTATGTTTCCTTGTTGGGGCTATCTCGTCCCATTTATATTTTCCCTTACCGAGTCATGCGTCAATATGGTTTAAGGCAGACTATCCCCTTTTCTGATACGGTACCACCTAAGGTAGCGGCCTTTTCACAAACACGGGTCCTAGCGTGGGCTAAGTATTATGATGGTCTCCCGCGTTGGGCCGTAGCTACAAATGGCTTTGTGGGTCTTTCTGAAAACTACAAGTTGTGGATGAGCTCCGATGATAAAGATGTGAGGGCCGAGGCTCGTAATGGGGAGTCGGCTGAGCATTTGATACCTCGTATTCGCGTTAAGTATGAGGGTCCTGATTCTACCAAACCTCGTACCTATAGTATTAAGACTGTGAAAGCTCGTCCTGATCGAAAGCGAAAGGAAGTTCCTCCCCATTCCAGTTTCAGGCCTAAAAAGATGCCTAACATGAAGGGGCCTGCTGTTGTTAAAAGAAATGCAAGCTCTCGCGGAGATCGTCGCCGGAACAATGTATGGGTTAGGAAGGCTCAGCCGCCTGTAGAGACAGTGGCTAGTCTAGTTGATGATAATAATCCTTCTCCCACCATTGTATGTGCCCTTGAGGCTGAGCGGGCTATAAGTGAGAATGTTTCTGAAGCCTTGGCATCTTTGGAAGTTAGTGTCCAGGAGCCGGTTCTTATGGAGATTGATATTGGGGCAGCGCAGAAGACTGTGGGGGTGGATCCTGCGAACATTGCCCTCTACAAGACTTTATTTGATGATCCAGAAGAGCTAGAGTAGTGTAGTTCTTGCTAGGGTATAGGTGCCCTTTATTTATTTCAGTTGTGTTTGTTTTTATTCTTAGCACTTTGTTTTCCTTCTTATTATTTTTTCAATAAAGGCGTATTTTTATTTTTCATTTTCATTCATTTTTGTTTCTCCTCTTTTTTAGGCGTTTTTTTTATATGTCTAACACTTTTTGCACAAAGAATATGTGTGTTTTTTTTTATTGGACCGAATCCTTGGTAAGGATTGCCTACGTATCTTGTCAGAATCAGGTCGCGCGTAGTTCTAGCTAGATAAGTTCTAGGATGCCAGATTTTAATAGATATGCCCTGAGGTGGTAGCATATTACTTAACCGGTTAAATGAGTGAAGTATTATCATTATTTTCGTCTGCCGTTTTTTTTGCCGTAAGTCGCGTAAAAAATGAAATTCGACTATGTTTTGTATGGCTACATTTTTGGTAAGCCTATTTGGATACGTACTGTACCCCCCAAGTGTTCGTTATTTTTCCGTTGTGTGCGGATAAAATGACGAGCACTTTTGAAAAGAAAATTTTTGGCAGGCAGAGAGTTTCAACGCCCAGGCTGGGGCGTCAGAAATATCGGCGCCCAGCCCTGGGCGCTGAAAATGACTTGGGCGGTCAATTTTGGACGCTTTGCTTCACATGTTCTTGCATTTATTTCTTTTTTTGTGCCTTGATATTTTGCTCGTATTTAAAGTCAATTTTGAGGCTATTTTGGAGGCTTTTTTGACTGTTAGCGTGAAATGCGTTTTTGTTCGGATTAATTTTTTCTACTCGTGACTCGAAACAGTTTTGAAAATGGGGTTAGGGTGCGGAAGTTATGAAGATCTTTGTGTAGGCTTTTGAGGTGGGTTGAAGTGCGTGTTGTTAGTGAAGGGTATGATGGAATTATGTTTTATGAATCTGTTTTTTGGTAACATTTGCATTGCTTTGGATTTTGATTTCCTTTGATTTTGGGTTGCATGGATTGACTCTTATGATGACACTGGTTGGCTTTTTAGGTTTTGGGGATATGAATGGGATAGTGTGGTTTATTTTGTGGGTTTCGGGAATTGGTTCCCATGGCACTATTTCAAAACCGAGTGGGCTTTGTTTGTTGGGCCTAGAGTGGGCCGCCTCTTTATTTTTGTATTTTGCAAGTACATTTGGTGTTTATTTAGTGTTAGAAAAAAAAATTAGGAGAAATATTACGCCTTTATTGATTCGGAAAGTAAGGAAAACACACTGAAATAAAACTGACCTATATTCTAAGGGGCCTTAGGACCATCTAAAGTCTCTATTATTTTTTCTATCAATCTAAAGAACTAGTAGGCGCTTTTTACTAATGGTGCTCTATGTGGCTCAAGCCTGGGGTTTAGTCTCATAAAACTTCGGTCCTTCACCGGTACTTATCTTGAATTCCATTCCTTTTGCATTGACCCACTGATATGTCTTCACCCATCCGTTCTCGACCTCTTCTAGTGTTGATGCAGGAGAGATTAACCGGGTTGGATCGAAACCTTCATCTTGTAAAGCTAGGGTAGTCATCACAGTCTCGTTCTCCATAGGCCTCGATTCGTTAAACAATGTCCATAGAGCCTGGTTGTCCAATATTTCAGCTGTTTTAGCCTTGGTGAGGTGGGGTGCCCCATCCAAGGTGTGGCAGTCATGGAAAATTTCAAATCTGGGTTTTAGCAAGCCATCCTGAACGAAGGGTTCAGGGAAATCACAGCATGGGTGTTCTTCTCCTTCCCGAACGAACATCCCGTTAAGGGTCCTTTGATACGGGGGAAGGAGGGTGGTTTGTTTGGCTTTGTTAAGGCGTAGCCTAGACAGGCGGTCAGCAATATCTTCCTCCGTTGGTTCATAGCCTAAGCCAAAGGGAGTAGATTTGTTGGGAAAAGGATGGAATGTGTATTCCTTCTTCCTTATGCCCAATGGGGTTCCTGGGAAATAACCTTGAGCTAACAGCATTCTAGGGATGACTCGGGATGCATGCGGATCTAGAAATGCTGGATCATAATCTTCGATGAACTGGATTGTTTCTTCCATTTGAAACCCGTAAAGGTCGTCTGCAGTTTCGGCCGTTCCAACCATAGTGCAACTGACATCGAGAGGAGGGGCGCGGATTTCTAGTATTACCCCGTTATGGTTAAGTTTAACCATTTGGTGCAAGGTAGAAGCCACACCTCCTAAGTCATGGAGCCAAGGTCGCCCCAAGAGGAGGTTGAAAGTGGGCTTGATGTCGATTATTTGAAACTCCGTGGTGCGTGCCACAGGCCCGGTTTGTATGGTAAGGTTGATTTTTCCCAATACAGGCCTTCGGGAGTTATCATAAGCTCGTACCCCTTGCGTGGAGGTTTGGAAGTCATCGTTTCCTAGCCCCAAGCAATGGGAGGTTCGCAATGGGCAGACATTAACCGCCGAACCATCATCTACGAGCGCTAGGGGGATGTTTTGTCCTTTGCATCCAACCACTAGGTAAAGGGCTTTATTGTGAGCACCCCCCTCTTTGGGCAAGTCTTTTTCAGTGATAACTATGGCTTTTTCTCCGGCATCTCTCGTGACATGGCTAACCAATGAGTCAGGTGTGATATCTGTAGGTACTGAGATGAGGTCGAGTGAGCGAATAAGCTTTTCGCGATGTTCCTTTGAAGTACACATGAGATCCCAGATGGTAATCTCGGCCTTGGTTCTTTTTAGTTGTTTCAGGAGAGGATTTTCAATGACTTCTGCGACGGTGGCGTGCCGTCCATTCTCAGGAGTTTGCCTAACCGGGATGTCGTCCATAGGAGGTGGGTGAATATCCGGTTGGTATATTCTTCCGGATCGGATGAGGTTGTGGACCTCGGGCTACTGAGGGGTGGTGTCAATGAGGGCATACCCGGGCCAAGTTTCGGCGAAGAGGTCCTGGCCCGATACTTGAGATAGGTAAATATCTTCAGCATCATCATTCCACACACCGCACACTTTTCTCTCGATTCGATCCATAGGGACCACAGCGAGTGGTGCACCTTGAGGCGTGATGTACACCGTGGGGTCGAAATTCTCTGGTTGGTCGAGAGAGATGTGACAAGAGCCGAGTGGGCTCTTGTTGTTGTTGGGTTTGCCAACGTTAGGGAGAGGTATCACTTCATCCTCTATCATGTCCTGGATCGTATGTTTTAGATTCCAGCAGTTTTCAGTGTCATGCCCATTTCCTTGATGGAATTTGCAGTAAGTACCTTCAACCCAATATTTGCTTTTGACAGGAGGGTCACGGGTGGGGCCTATAGGTCTCAACTTTCCTTGATTGGTTAGTCTTTCAAAGGCTTGTACCAAAGTCGACCCGAGTGGGGCAAACTTTCGGTCTCGGACCCATCTTCCAGGGCTTCTTCGGGCGGGAGTCTCTTCTACAGCATGGACTTCTTGGGCTTGGGATGTGTTACCCCGATTATAGGTGTTGTTTTTATATGTGGGTTTGCTTTGTATGGTTTTGGCGAGGTCGTCCTCGGTCTTTATTCCCACATCATAAACTCTTTTGAAAGTGTCAAGTCCCAGGTACCTAAGGTGTTGTCTGTAAGCCGGGTCCAGGTTGTCAATGAATTTTTGGACCAATTCTGTTTCTGGAGGCCTATTGATTAGTTGGGCCGCCTGGTCCCTCCATCTACCAAAGTAGGTCGTGAAACCCTCATTTTTCTTTTGGAAGAGAACTTCCAGCTCGCGCATGGTGACTTGGAAATCCATGTTCGACGAGTATTGCTTGATGAAGACATTGACAAAGTCTTCCCAAGTGGGGAAGAGCTTAGGGTCCTGGTGATAGTACCATTTGAGCGGCACAGGTTCCAAGGACAAAGGGAAGGCAGGTAAGTACATGGACTTATCCACGCCTTTCAAGTTCATGGCATTCACAAAGCTCAGTAGATGGTCACGGGGGTTGTCCGTGGCCTTGAACTTTGGTAAGTCAGATGAACTGAACTTTTCTGGTAGTTTGCCAGGAAAAGGTTCATGATCGAGGGAGAAGTATTTGCTCCCCATGGTTTGCTGTAGGACCATTTTTTCAATCCTCTTCTCGTTATCGAGGTCATTTTTGGCTTGCGCAGCCGCTAAAGCTTCATTTTCCATTTTCAATTGGCCCATAAGTTGGGTCATTTGGACCATCTGGTCTCGCAAATCTTCGATGGACATGTTTGAAGGTGCGAATCGAGGTTGGGGAAGCGGAGATCCTTGAAATGAGGGACGACGGACGGAGCTTGGAGTCACTAAACCTGATGTTGGCGGTGTATCTTCGAGACGCACTAACCGTTGATTCCCTGATCGGCACCAAGTGGCAGGACCAGTCCTAGGCATAAGATAAGCTAAAGTTTAGGTTCCCAAAGTTTCAAGCATTACTTAGTCTAGAGCTCGACTCTCTTTATTGGTTTTTCACTCTTTCTTTTGTTGGTACACTTCTTGGGTTTTTTTTTCTTTTGGTCATTCTTTGGATTTTTGAAACACTTGCCCGTGTGACGTTCATAGTTGTTAGCATGTTCGGTCTTTTAGTGCCGAGCATTGTCGTCGTAGGAGGCCTGACAACGACGCAAAGAGTTATTAATTTTTTACGAGTCGCTTTTGAAATCGAGTGCTTTTCTTACGCCCTCGTAGCAATTCTTTTTATGAACATTTTTTGCGCTACGTATTTTCCTTTCGCGCGGGCACCGACGCTGCTGCGCCTGACCAGAAGGCCAAGCAGCAACTTCAGCGCTGAGCGAGGGGCGTGAGAAATTCTGGCGCCCAGCCAGGGGCGTTGAAAATGCGTCCCTGGCTGGTTCTCGTTTTCTGTCTTCTCTTTATGCGACTTCGATTTGCGTGCTTGCCTAATAACGTCCTTTACGCGTAACAGCGTTTGTGGGATTCGTTACAGGCCATCCCGAGCGTCGCTTGTTTTTGTGGCGATCATTCGGGTTTGCGGAACACGTATTTCGGTATAACTCTTTGGCAAATTAGTCTATGAATGTTTGGGCAATTTTTAAGGTCGTTGGTTTTCTAGGATAGTTTGTCACACACAATCACATATTTCGCTACACATAACTAACATTCATCATGAGGCGATAATAACATGTCATGTAGTTTATGATAGGCTTCTATGGATAGTTATTTGCGCCTGGCTTGGTACCGCTTCTATCGTAGATCCAACACGTGCCCCGGTCGAGGTAGTGTCTTCAACAGACGAATTTCGCCCAAGAGGCCAACCCGCAAGTGCAAGCCAAGGGGGCATGCAGGCGAGAGGGACCTAATGAGCGATCGATTGGGTTCGGGATAGGTGTACTACCTGCACAAGTACCGAGTGGGCAACCTGCTCGGCGTATGCACCCCCCTATTGGCGAAAAAAGGTATCCTTAGTCCCAACTCCCGAGGGAGCCGAGATTCGTTATGCGGTTCTACCCGTTCACATTAATATGCTGATTTTCAGGTCGTCCCAACTTGATGGGGAAATAAACGCGGGGTAGGATCGTTTCACCCTTCGGCTATTTTGATTACCTACAAGCACGAGTATTTCCTTCACTGTCCCCATTGGAGTCGCCACTGTGAGGGGGTAAAAAAAGCACGAGGCTAATGCGTGACCTCGTCCCTCGTGGGTGTCACGATTCTTTTATTCAATCAAGTGTAATTGGATTCCCTGTGAGTATACACCGAATTGACTAGTAATATAAGAGTCGCCATTCAGTTTTTAACAACAAAGAGAAAAACTGACAAAACCCGGCTATCGTGACATAAAGGGAGTGCAATTATGTTTGACCATGACGGCCGTAGGTTCCCTTGTGATCCCTGGTGTGGGGATCTCTCAACATACACCCGCAAGGTAGAGATTGAGGGTACGGGGGACTGTAACTACCGAGAGGAGTACTTCGCTCGTCGATAACTCCAGAGGCAGGATATCCTTACTAGCTCAGCATAAATAATTGAAGGGACATGCGTTAACTATTAAACTAATCTGAGTTGATTTTAGCAATATGCAACATATAATACTAGATCGATCGTGATTATCTGATTTAGATTGCATTAAGGGACCTAGCATGATAATCCAATTTCCCAAAAATATTATATTTGTTAGGCATGATAGAACAATCAGATTTAGTTAGTTTAACAGTTCATAAAAAGGGCGAGGAAAGCAATTAAATCATCGAAAGGGACACATTACGACGCACCCTTGAGAGGTGCGTCACGGTTCTCAGAAAACTAACCACTTTGACTTTGCTATTTCTCCTTTTTATTTAACGAATCTCAAATTATGGGACAGGATACGTACTGTTCGATTTATGGATCGATTGCGACAGAACGCGTGAACGATTTCGCAGCGTGAGGCTTAGGCTAAGGGTTGGAGTCAATACTTAGAATATGAATTGTGTGTTCTTTTCACGTCGAATTTGGGGCTGTATTTATAGGGAAGAGTTCGTGGAAAGATAGAATTGCAGAGTTCTAATCCACAAAGAATTAGGAAAAAACACGTACCCAGGTATTTTCAGCGCCCAGGCCTGGGCGCCTAAGATTTCGGCGCCCAGAGCCAGGCGTTGAAAATAGGGTCTGGGCTGTTATCTTAGTCAGATTCGGATTCCTAAAATCCGTAGAGTTTGAGACTTAATCGAGTCTTTTAGTGCGTATCAATTTCATGACGGAATGCGTCTGGGCCCGTTACGAACTCTAGGCTCGTTAGGATTTTAATTAATACGTAACTCTTATTTCCGAATCATATTAGGAATAGGATTCTCGCAATTTTCTTTCTCATTTAGGATTTATGTTGGAGTGCAACACCTAATTCTGACAGGTTTCTATATTTTATGACTTGCCACTTTTAGAAACTACCCTTTACGGCAGTTACTATTTTTAGCAGGTTTCCATAAATAGCAGGTTTCGGGTGAAATGAAAAGGGGAATTGAGATTCGTTTATTTTATAGGAGATGCGTTGTCAAGTGGAGATTTATGTTCTCATCATCGAACCTTTTCCTTTCGGGAATGGGGACAAAAGTAGGTGTCTACACACGATAAAATGTCCGACGAAGGGGAAAGTCAGCCAGTACCTTCAACCAATAAAAGTGATCTTTTCAATCCCGCAAATGGTTAGCTTGGGAAGTACCACCCTATCGTACTTCCGTCCTTCTTTAGCCAATGCAACTCCTTAAACAAATTTAATGTTAGCGACCACTACTTGAAGGAGCATAACCAGATAAATGCAATCAGATTGCGAATCAATATCGGCGAGATCTGCGCCAGACAGACATTCCACGCCCGTAACACTCTAACAACGAAAGGGTAAAGAGGAAAACGGAGACCAAAATCCAAATGCTTCGAATAAACGGCAACACAGCCGTCAGGACAATCGCATACAGTCGCATCCTCCCCCGGCAAAATGAGGGAATATCCTAGAGGAAAATTGTAAAACGCAGAAGCGTGAGCGGCGTAGCCATACTTCAGCGCATCTTTCCGAAAAACACTAGAAATTTTTTGAGTCGAAACCTTGCAAGTCGCAGCAGGCAAGGTAACCGTATTATACTGAGCCGACTCGTCCTCATAGTCGGCCGCCAGATCGACAGCCTCCTCATCCATTACATTCTTCAGAAGCACCTCAGGCGGATCATCCTCATCAGACTTCGCAATCGGCTTCGCCTTTAAACTCGTCCCCTAGGACTGATTTTCGTCTGACTCCAATATAGAATCATCCGATGTGCTAGGATCGCTCCGACGTTCGTCAGAGCATGCATCCACAACCATGGGCTCCTTCCCAGGCCGGCGGCCACTTGTAGACGGCTCTCTAGCAGACGTCATTGATCAAGAAACAACAAAATTTCCGATGTTAGTTCCATATTCTTCAAAACTGGCACCGTTAGGATGAGAAAACTCCCGATAACTCCTAATGTGATAGCGAAAGGCTAAGGGTTCTACATCCAGCACTGGCTCCGAATCAGGAACATTGTGTGAATCAGGCCGCTATTCCCTTTCCATCTTGGCCCACAAATTGTGCAACAACTTCGACCTAAGTTCAGCAGCGGTCAGCAACGCAATCGAGGCTGAAATCTGCGCGGATTAATAAATTGGGAAAAAGGAACAGAAGGAGTCCTAGGCGATCCCCAGCCGACAGACGGCCCGCTAGGGCGACGGGGCTGGACAGGGGGCTTAGAGATCTTATCTAACCCATTACACTCCCCCTCATAAATACCACCAGAGTCGACGGGGGGAGACGACTCACCAGAAGACAGGCCACCGTCGTCGTAGCCAGCCCCACTAACTCAATTCTCACTATCGTCACTACCCGACATAAGGGAAAGCAAACAAGCAAAAGGGAAATTTTGAAAGAAAATGAAAGAATTTTTTCCTTGTGGTCACACGGAAGCGAGGCGGGAAGGATTACAGAACAGCCACCGAGAATCCGACGCCAAAACGATTGACAAACCACCCGAGCCGGCAACAGCGGCAGCAAAAGCAAGAATTTTGGCTGGCAAAAGAGAGAGAAGTAGGAGAATTTAGAGAGGAGTCTTTGAAAAAAAGTTTTGAAAACCGGCAAAAACCGTGAAGAGAGGATAATATATATAAGTCAAGGAACAGAAGTCGAAGCGACATCATTAAATGTCAGTTGAAAAGATACATGGACAAAACATGTGGACGGCCAAAACGAACCGCTCTCCCAGAGGAAGACACGTGGAAAATTCAAATGATAATTCTCCCGCCACGCGTCCAGTCGAAGATACATGCAACCACACTCAGCTCCAAGGGGGCTAGTCGTCCAAAGATATCAAGGGGGGCTAGTCGTCCAAAGAAATCAAGGGGGTTAGTCGTCCAAAGAAATCAAGGGGGCTAGTCGTCTAGAGAAAGCAAGGGGGTTAGCCATCCAAAGAAAACAAGGGGGCTAGTCGTCCGGAGAAAGCAATGGGGCTAGTCGTCCGAAGAAATCAAGGGGCTAATCGTCCAAAGAAGAGCAAAGGGGGCTAGTCGTCCACGATCCGAAGAAGCCGCAAGATGCTAGTTAGGAGACCACCCAAATTTGATGGGGGCTAGTTATGACATCAAGCTCGGCTGTCAACTCCTCAACTTACATCTATCCCAACATATCCTCATCTATTTATTTTTTCAGAGAAATTGCAGCAGTAAAACGTACTACAGTCACTCCGAGGGGGCTAGTTGTACGGTGTCATCCTCGTCCATTTTTTCAGAGCAACTACAGCAGTAAACGTACTACAATTACTCTGAGGGGGCTAGTTGTACGGGATGCCCTACCAGCATACCGACATGACACCCTTTATGTGCAGAATGGTCAAAAAGGCTAGCCAGATACATTTAGTCCCAGTCGGCAATCCTACCCAACTGGGTCCAGTCGGCCTAATTCGGAGGGCAGCACCACGTAAGCTCCAATGGGTCGCTGTCATGCGGATCTTCCGCTGGTATGTCCGTACGGGTCACCCGCCTATATATATGGATCCTCATTTATTGCCAAAGAGACGTACACTCACCAATCATTCCACATATTATTAATTACATAGCAACCTACATTACTGACTTAAACATCGGAGGGGTGATACTTAGACTACCCCCGAGGCTAGTTAACCCATTTTACTATGCAGGTCGCAGTCGGACTTTGCTTATACAATCCCAGGTCAAGTCTTCCACCCGTTCCAAGTCCACTACTGGAACAACTTGTATTTGTAATTCCTATATATTTTAACTTTCTAGAAATTGAATATTATTGTTTGGTCAAGTATAAAAAGTTAGAGTTCTCATGGGAAGTTCAAGGATTAGGTAAACAACTTTCCTCATTTTGTATGAAAGTAGAACTTCTTATGCTCATGTCAACCGAATAACCTCATTGCACTTTAATTCCTAAGAGCATGTTTATCAAATACCCAAAATTGGTGTTCAAGATAGATAATGGTATAAAAAGTTACTCTGATCCGTGTAAAATAGAGAGAGAGAGAGAGAGAGAGAGAGAGAGAGAGAGAGAGAGAGAGAGAGACTATGCAACATTTGGTGTTCATGATCACCAAATGGAAATTAAACCAATTTGGTGCAAGGAATATTTGACATGTATCAAATGGAGACTAAACAATGTTGTGTTTTTTGAGGGCGGCGTGCCCCATATCAGATATGTTTTTACAAAAACATATCACCCCACTAAAAGACAAAATAGGGATAACAAAAGCATTAAAACATGTGCCATTTTTCAAAAAATAGGTGCCATTTTTTCAAAAAATAGATGCCATTTTTAAAATACGGATGCCATTTTTCAAAAAAAAAAATGATTTTGTCCTTTAGCGTTTGTCTTTAGCCTATTTTGTCGTTTAGTGGGGTGATATGTTTTTGTAAAAACATATATGATATGGATTTATATTTCCTCGTGTTTTTTTTTAATTGCAAAAGATATGGTGGAAAAGTGATGCATATATGTAAAATTGGCAATGCTCATAAAATAATATTACAATAAAAAAATGAACAATTTTTTTTCATGTTCTATGACTCCAAAATTGACTCACTTTAGATCAAAATAAAAATAAAAATAAAAATTAATAACTACTAATACGTCACTAAATTAATTAATAACGATTAATTATGTCACTAATAATTTGATTATATAATTATTAAAAGAACAATGTCATGATATATAAATGTAGGCATGTATGGATGAAGTAGGAGAAAAATGATATTTTGGTTTTTGATAAACATGCTCAAATGTTGTTGGTGTTCGATTTGGTGTTGGGGGTAGAGAAAAAATTATTATATTTTATTAGGTTGAAGTTCAAATTTTTGGTGTTTGATAAACAAGCTCTAAGATATGATTTTCCACGAATTACAAGCTAACCAAGCAACACCTAAAACACCGTCCAACCCCAAGAACTAGTTTTTGTTTAAACTGAAGATTTATAACTATGGGAGGAACTTAGAGGGGCGAGCGGGAGCCTCGACACCCCCAAGTTTCGATTTTTTTGTTTTGAAAAAACTAGTTTAAACATATGAATATTTTCAAAAAATAGCTAAAATTTTTTACTTGTCTTGTCTCTGTAAAGATGCAAAAATAAGGTTTTTTTTTGTTTCTGTCTCTACTTCTAACTCCAAAGCACCAAACAAAAAGTTTTGTTTAGATGTAAAATAAATTTATTATATACTCCCTCCGTATTTTAAAAATAGATACACTTTGACCGACACGTAATTTAGGAGAGTGAGTTGAATTTATTAAAATAAGATGAAAGTCAGGTAGTGGGTGAGTTATTTATTAGAATAAAAAGATGATGTGAATAAGTGAGAGACCACAAGAAAAAGAGAGCTATTAATATAAGTGGAAGTAGGGACAAAGACATGTCAAAAAAGGAAAGTGTATCTTTTTTTTTCAAATACGGGCGTTTAAGGAATGTGTATCTCTTTTTAAAATACAGAAGGAGTATCGGGATAACTTTTATTCAGTTTTTGGTAACTTTAATTTTAATATGTTTTGTTTAATTTTATTTTACGGATAAACATTTTAAATGATTATATTGTTACTTTTATACTTGTAATCTTAAAGTGATAACTTTAATTACTACTCCCTCCATTCCTTTTTGTTCTTCCCATTTCCTTTTTTAGCATTTCTTTTTGTTCTTCCCCTACTGAATCTTTACTATTTTGGCCATAGTTTTTTTACCAATTTACCCTAAGGTTCCCCACTATTTACCAAAAAAACCCTAAGATTCTACCCTTTCCCACCCACCTTATTTAATTATTTAACCTAACCCCACCCCCCTCCCTTTATAACTCGTCGCTATCTCCCTTTCACTCTCTCACCTCTCATTCTGATTTCTCTCTCTCACCTCTTCGGATCTCTCTATCTCTCTTATTTCAATCTCTCTCTCTCTTAAAATCCCTCCCCTGTTCTTGAGAAAACCCTAGGTTTTCCGCCTCTATTCTGGGTTTTCCTCTCCAAATCTCTCAATTCTGAAACGTTTTCGCCTAAATACTTTCATAAAAATTACTCGGATTCATATTCCGAGCAGATCCCCTCTATTTTTGTCCCCTTTTTGGTCCCGAATCGTCGCTGATCTTTCTTTTTCTGGTACGTGATGGGTTCTTCTTTGTCTAGAACTCGAGGTGATTCTGGGGTGGGAACTTCCGGTCAAAGAATCCCCGATTCCAACTGTGATTGGGGATCCAAGTGCAACTGTCCCAATAACGAGCATTCCTACTCCGGCGAATATAAAAACAATCTATATTTGGCCCAAAAAGAAAATACGAGTACTCAAAACTATTTGAAAGAATGGTTTCGGAAGAGGGAAGTGGAGCCAGGAGAGGAGGTTGAGTCAAAATATGACGATCGGAAACCCACACCCTCAGATCTGCGTTTTTTCGGTGAAGGAGATTCCGATGAGGTATTACTTTTGATTTTTTGCGATTTATTTAGGGTTATTTATGTCGGTTTTATTAAAATGGTTTGATGATTGTTTGCATGTCTAAAAATGTGGGATTTGATAAATTTTGGATTTATTTGGAGTATTGTTCATTGAACTCGGATTATTTATTGGATAAGTTGCTCTGATTTCCCATTGCATGTGTGAAAAATGCAGATCTGATATTATTTCGAATTTGTTGGGAATTTTTTGGAGATTTGTTGGAATCAAGCGGGCTTTTTATGTTATTTTGTGTTCTGTTTTCTCATTGCATGTTATTAAAATTGAGTTATGATTTTATTTGGATATATTTGGAAATTATTTGAATTAAATCGGAATATTCATGTGTTTTGTTGATCTGTTTTCCCATTGCATGTGGTAAAAAATGGGATCTTGATGTATTTGGAAATTTATATTGAAATTTTTTGGGTAAAAATGGAATCTGGATGTATTCGGAATATTAGTTGGGTTACAATGGAATTATTTTGTGGTTTGCTCTCATTTATCTCATTGCATGTGGTCAATAATGGGATCTGGATGTATTTGGAAATTTATTTTGATTTTTACAATATTTGTTGGATTTTAATGGAATTATTGTGTGGTTTGCTCTCATTTATCTCATTGCATGTGGTAACCATGGTGATCTGAAATTATTTGGAACTTTATTTTGAGTTGTTTGATTAAATCGGATTAATTTTTTATTGATAATGGAGTGAAATATTGATCTAATTTTAATTCATGGTCCCCTGTTATTTTATGATGGCACTAATCATGTTGTTTGTCCCCTATTGATTGCAAGGAACCAAGTGGGTCTGATTCATTTGATCTGGTGTATGTTGGAGAGTGTGAAAATGAGAATGGTGATGATGTTGGGTCTCCAGGGCAACTTTCATCTGGTTATCCCTCCTCAAAGAAAGTTGAAAAGGGAAAAAACTCGGCTTCAACATCTGATGATGCTTAGATAAGTCTGTCTCCTTTCTCCCTTTTAAATTTTATTGAATGCTGGCTAGCTGTGGAGTCATAAGGTGGATGCCAACAACTGTGATCTGTTGTTGGCCAGGGGTGTTGTTGTTTGGATGATGATGTTGTGATTAGTTGTATGGATGTTGATGTTAGATAATGATGTTGGTATAATGATATTGATAATGATGATTGGATGATGGTGTTGCCATATGGTTTTAATAATGCTGTGGAATGTTGTCTGTGTGATGAACATGATTTGATGGCTTAATGTCCCCTGTTTTATGGTATGTTTTGTGTATGATAAATATGATGCTTTGGTGAGTATGAGATTTGATCAGTATAACCATGTTTTGGATTAGTAAAGGCATGAAATGAATATAATTTGGGGATAGGGTTTGAGTTATTTAAGTCCTCTCAATGTGGCCTTGTGTTGAATGCTTAATGTCCAAGTATGTCCCTTTAGGATAAAGTAATGTCCCTTTATTTATTGTGATCGATGATGAGTCTTTTTAATGCTGAGGAACAAGTCTTACTAACCACAAATGCTCGTGCTGCCATTAGTATCAGTAATGATATTTCTCGGGCGCTAAGTGTTTGTGGTTTGGATTTGTTTTAATGATGCTTGGGGACATTCTGAGATCAATATTAGGAGGTTTGTGATGTTCAATGATGTGATTGTTGATATTCTGAGATCTTTGTTTTAATAATTGTCCTTTAACTTCTTTTGTCCAACGGAGTGAATGTCATTTCACACAATCAAATGTGAATATCAATCATTCCATTGGGCAGAAGAACGTTAAAGATATGATAGTATTGAAACTAGTTGATCAATGATGTGTGTCAATATGTCTGAGAAATGAAACCCTACATGTTAATGATCTGTTTAATGCTTCATGTCCCATGAATCAGTGGAGGTCTTTGATGAGTCTTTCATTTGATGAGGTTCAAACCCTATGTTTTGATCAGTTCATGGTGATCTGATGCATTGTTGATTGTTATTGTTATGCTTGATCTGTGATGAGTCTTTCATTTGCTGAGACTCAAACCCAATGTTCCAATAACACTTGTGCACCATTAGCATCATTGATGCTCTTCCGGAGCTAAGTGTTAGGGGATAGGGTTTGTGTCAATGATGCTTGGGGACATTCTGAGATCTTATGTCATGTTATATATGTTGTGTTAATGATTTATTTTGGCTTTCCGGTCTTTTGCCAGTTTTAATGTGTTAGGATACAATGAAATTGAATCCTTCACATATAAACTGGCATTAGACGGGAGAGGCAATTCATGTCTTGCAAAACATGTATGATTGTGGGGTTAATGATATTCAATGATGTTAGTGTTAATATTCTGTGATGTATGTGTTGATAATCTAAGATATTTGTTTCTAAACATGTCCTTCATCACCAATTACAAAAGGGAATACAGATCATATCACATCATTGAGTGATCATGTATCCCCTTTGGTAAATTGGTGATGAGGTTGTAAATCATTTAGAAACAAATTTGTCAATGATGTAAAACAACTTAACTGAGATTCAAACCTTGTGCATTCTTGCCTTGTGCAATGTTGCCTTGTTCATTTCTTCCTTGTTTTTGCTGCTTTGTTCTTGTTTCCTTGTCCATTACATCTTTTGGCACACCGGCATCCAATTGGGAAGAATTTCCATCTGAAAATGATGGGATATGCATTCTTTCCATTTGGATGCCGATGTGTTTAGAGATGTGATGTGATAAAGTTATGTACTTATGCCTTGTGATCTGTGATGAGTCTTCATTTTATGAGTGTCAAACCCTATGTTTTTCAATCAAACTCATGCACCATTAGCATCCATGATGTTTTTCAGGAGCTAAGTTTAATTGGAAAGGGTTTGATTCAATGATTTTTGGGGACATTCTGAGATATTTATGATTCTTTGTTTATGTGAGGCATATTCCATGTGTTATCAATGATGAATTGATTGTTTTTGTCAAAATTACATCTTTCGATGCATCGGTTTTAAAGTGGGAATAATTTCCATCTGAAAATGATGTGATATTATTATTTATTTCCATTTTGAAGCCGATGTGTTTAGAGTTGCGATTTTGTATGTCCTGAGTTTTATGTCCCCTTGATCATTCATGTTGTAATTCACTACCTTGCCTCTGCTGCCTTGTTCTTGCCTTGTCTTTCATTTGTTATCAATGATGAAATGGTTGTTTGAGTCAAATTTTACTTCTTTTGACGCATCGGTTTCGGAGTGGGAAGAATTTCCATCTGAAAATGATGTGATTTTATTCTTTCTTTCCACTTCGAAGCCGATGTGTTTATAGTTGTGAATTTGTATGTCCTGAGTTTCTTAGGCCCTTAGTATCCTTTGCTTAATGGAGTCAGTTTCCTTAACCTTTTTAAATTGTGTTAGTAATTGGCTCCATTAGGCAAGAGGATATTAATGTCATAAGATTCAATGATGAAAACCAACTTGTAACTGAGAATAACAATTAGATTGAATGGTCTTTATGTTTGCAAGTCCCCTTGCCTCTGCTGCCTATTTGTTGCCTTGCCTCTGCTGCCTTGTTCATGGTTTGCCAATGCTGCCTTGTTCTTGTTTTGCCAATGTTGCCTTGTTCTTAATTACCCAATGCTGCCTTGTTCTTGTTTTGCCAATGCTGCCTTACCTCTTCTGCCTTGTTCTTTTCTGCCAATGCTGCCTTGTTCATGTTTTGCCAATGTTGCCTTGTTCTTGTTATGTACTTCTTCCTTGTTTATTGCCTTGCCTTGATTAGTCTATATTGATGTGAATAAGAATGATGAAAAAAAACTTTACTAAACTTAAACATGAGATTAATTCATTGATGCTTCCAAAAGATATGCTTACAAAATGTTTTGCCTACATGTTATGCTTGCATTTAAGCTTACAAAAGTGACACATTGGTTTTACTTGTCAATTTAAAAACATGTCCCCAAAACACAAAAACACTACTACAAAAATAAACAAAGAGACCCTTCCAAAAGGGCCTAAGAGACCCTCTAAGAGGGGGTCTCTATCTCACAGGTCTCTTTGATAAAGAGACCCCCTCATATGAGGGGGTCTCTTTGTAAAAAAAAAAAAGACCTCTTAAGTAAGAAAGAGGGTCTCTTATGTAAGGCATGGAAAAATTAATTCAGAAAGGGAAAAGATCCCATACCTAAGATATGAGGTCTCTTTGTTTGTTTCACATAGACCCACTAGGTAAGATAACAGGTCTCTTTGTTCGTTTTATGGAGACCCACTAGGTAAGATAACAGGTCTCTTTGCAATATTTTTATTTAAAAAAAAAAAAAACAATACCCTGCATCTCTGTCTGCGCACTAACCACTATTATTACGCTCCAATAATGAACTACACACAAAAATGACAAAATATTTTTATTAACAAACAATTAAATAAATAAATATTTCATCAAAATCTTCTACAACTTGTGTCACAATAAAAACCTTCTACAAAAACAAATAATTCATGACAGAACATATCTTTAGCCATTAGCCACTCTATAATGGAGAATTGAAATATGAGCACTTGGTTCAACTTTCACTACAATCAACGATTCAAGTTAGTCATCAAACTCAATTAAGGGTTCCTTGGGTACATTCAGCTTAAGTTTATGTGTGTTGGCATCCTTCCTCCTCAAGCAACTTCATATAATTGTCAAATCTGCATTCCATATTCATCAAGTTTTCCTCTAATGCTTCACAAACTTTAATGGAATCATCTCAATGTTCATATAGCCAATAAGCCTGCCACACTTTGCAAAACCGGCAAACTTGTGGCACCTACCTGTAAAATCAACCATTATAAAAATAAAATAAAAAAAACTAAGTTCAAAACTATGTTGCAAAGAATTCATAGAAATGCAAAAACCCAATTTTCACACAATCAGGAAATGTGATGACTAACAAACTAAAGCAAAAATAAATCAATATTTTGCTAAGAGATCTCATATTGATTTGTTTATTATCAACAAGGTACTAATGTTAATTAATTTGGTTAATTACAAAAATTATAGAGGATCATTTCCTGACTCAAGACATAGGAAACGTGATCTTCATGACAGTTTCAGTTCATCAAAGGTTCAAAACCCCACCATCAGCACAAAACAGGATTGCATCTAAACATACATTGAAAGAGACTAAAATCTCGAAATATTTCCTCTGCCATTGATCTACTGTAAGGGCATATTTTTCATTAGTGTAAAGTTTTAAGATCTTCTTCACCTGATTCATATCCCCATAAGTACAGATTCAGATGCTCATGTAACACCAACTAAAAGAAAGCTTTCACTCAGCTCTATAAATCAAGTATTGGAAATTTAGAGAAATCCTGAAAGTATAGAATAGAACTATAAGCCTGTTTATAAACTTTATCTTTGAAACATAAAAAATTCGATTGAATAACGCATTTAGCCAAAGTGGAAAAGTAGCAACTTCTTTATCATACTCGTTATATACTATGTAGCAGTCAACTGTTAATCCAGATTCTAAAAAGAACATTGCAAAATGCATACATAAATACAAACAGAAAACAAAATCTTAGACTTACTGTATTTCTGTTTTTGCTTGCTTGTGTTAGCCTTTTTCTTCTTATTATTCTTCCTTTTCACCCAACATACATTCAAACAATTTTTAACCTGAAGCAACGACACAAATGCAATTGCAAGTATATGTGGTTCAGAAATAATCTGTCTCTTGTACTTGCTTACTAAATTCATGTCTGAGAAGAACATCGGATTGTACCTGGAAAACTTGCACCGCAGCGCTCCCAATACCATTACTTATTTGGTCAGCATCTTCTTTCTTTTCACTTGATTGCTCTGAGACTCATCAGCAGCCCGATCACTTGTTCATGAAACGAGGAAACACAAAATAAGACTTGGAGGAGCCAAAATAAAAACAAATGCCTATTCTGAAAGAGTTTTGGAACTAAAACACCAAAATAGAGGTCGAGATAGCTATTTAATTGAAAACTCAAACAAATCAAGAGGTAAGTAGATCAAAATCACCTACGGCAGATTATTCGTGAGTCACAACAGTCTTGGGAAACACATTTAACCAGTACTATCAACAATGCGATGAACTGTACTATCAAAAAAGTTGAGCAATGCGATGAACTGTACTATCAAAAAAGTTGAGCAATTTAACCACTATCTTTCCTGGAGCCAAGTTAGCTGCATATCCACTCTGAAAACATACAAAAATGTTTAAAAACATTATACAGCACGCTGGACTTCTTAACTAGAGAAACATGAGGGAAAACCTGTTGGTGTGTCCTAATCCTCTCTTCGAGAGATGATAATAACTGTTTCAATGTATCTTCTTCCGGTGATCGTCCAATTTTGAGAGATTTGTAAACAGCTTGACAGTATCTGAATTATGCCATCATGTTAAAGCAAAGCAAAAAGATAAAAAAAAATTCAATTAAAAAAAAAAAAAGGCTCCAGTACATACTTCAATGAATCCGAAATCCTTCCAACCTCGGCCAACATGTGCGCATATACAAGTTTGTATGACTGGAGTTGAAGCAGAGAAAACTGAGAGTTCCCAAGAAACTTTGCATATTCAAAAAGCTATGTTCTCTGCAGTAACAACCAAAACAAGACGGTATCTTATTGATCATCTCTACTACTAATTATTTTACTCCAGAGACATAGATTTACGATACAAGCATAGAATACACAACTGCCTACAATATCAACAGTAGAAGACTACTATAACCAAAATGATTCACATAAATGATTCAAGCTGGGTACAAATCCATCATTTGTAGAACCAATAGCAATACGGAATTGGTAGACTTCAAATAAAACAAAAAAACTAACAAAATTAAGCATGACTAATCACATTATAACAATAGTTCTGGCATTCACACAGTACTAATTTCGCTGAAGAAATAGACAAACTAACCTAATTCACTCGTATTCTGACTAGTTCCTCAATTACCTTTAAAAACATTTAAACCATTCTGCTAATTTCGCTCAAATCCTCTTCAAGGTCGATCCCTCAAAACCCTAATCTCACAACACATAACCGTACAATTAAAAAAAAAACCCTAAATTCCGTGAAATCCATAACAAACAAGAAAAAAACGCAACACAATTGCAGCAAAATAACCATGAAGTTCAAACAAAATCGAAAAAAAACATCAGAAAATCAGAGATTCAAGCTAAAATTTACAGACCTGTAAAATAGCTAGAGCGATGAACTCTTCGAGGTTGAAAATTAGCATATGCCATAATTTCTTCTGGTTTAGATCTGAGAATATTTTGAAGCGTTGAACCTTGGATTCTCCAACATCGCGGAGATTTTCTACACTTTGGTCTCTCAGATCGAGAGGTGTGGTATGGAGGAAGAGAGATGGAAAAGACCTTATTTATTGCCATTTAATTTGTGGGGAGATTTGAAGAAGGAAGAGCAAAAGACCCGGTAAACAAATAAGGGGTCTCTTCCTTTTCTCCTTCTTTTTAAATCCGTGGCTCCGCATGGAGAGACCCGTTGCTTTAAATAACGGGTCTTTTAGTTCTCCCTTTTTATTTTCGGTGGAGAGAATGTGGGCCCTATGGTAAATTAGAGACCCGTTAAATCAAATAACGGGTCTCTTGCTATTCTTAATTTAGTTTAGGTTGTCTTATTTCATTCATTAGAGACCCGTTATCTCAAATATTGGGTCTTTTATATTAAAGAGACCCATTATCTCAACCAATGGGTCTTTTCTTTAGGGTCTCTTTGCCCATTTTTGTAGTAGTGAAAGTTATCTAATTGTTTGCTCTTTGCTTCACTGGTTTGCTTTCCATTCATCATAGAGTTGCATGCATTCATTAACTGCCCATATAGGTGCCTTGACTTGCTCTGGCAGTCTGCCTTCATCTTCTAGAATCTTCTTCTTGTTGTGTGGAAGTTGGTAATCATTGTTGCCCTTGTGTTTAAGAATCTCATTAGAAACAAACTGTAATGTCATCCACACATTAGACAATGTCTTAGGATGCAACTCATTAAAAGAATCATACACTGCTTCACTTAAATCCTCCACAGTTTTAGGCATTTTCTTGTGCATAAGTGATTGAATGGACTTGAAAAATCCCAAGTCCAAGATATTGCAATCTGGACTGTTTGCTGGCTGTTGAGTCAACACAAAAGTGAACCCATCTTGTTTGTAGTGTAGTTGCCATTCAGGATCATCTTGCAATATATGTGCCTTTGCATTATCTTGAACAATATAGATGACCTTTTCCCCTTCATGTGGTGGCCACTTTGCCTTGATTGCTGGAATTAGCATGTTGATCATCATTGCCCTTATTTCAATTTGATTCACAGACTTCACTGGCTTTGTTTCAATGGTTCCCTTTACTCTGTTTTTTGATGTCCTCTTGGCTGCAACTACATTTGTGAATGGAAATATGCCTATTTTACCATCAAATTCACAATTCCCATTTTCACCCCACCTTGGTCTGGCTACTGCTGCCATGAACATGAATTTTGGTATCTTGGTTCTTGAACTTGTACTTCTATGTGGATAGGGTTCATTGTTTGCAAGATAAACTCTCTGGTTTTTTTGAGTCAAATAAAATCACTTCTCATCAATATGAATGAAGTCATACATGCTGTAATATGTTGGTTCTTGTGGTATAGTGTAATCCAATATTAGTCTGAGTACCCACCTCATCCTTGCCATTTTGCATGCTTCTGAAATGCCTGGATGCAAGGGACTTGAGTGTGGCTTAATAATTTTCCTCTTGATGAGCCTCCATACTGTTGTTGGTCCCAAATTGAGCATTCTTGCAAGATCTACAATGCATGTTCTGTCCCCCATGGCTATTTGTGCAATAGAGTCATATGTGACTTGAACCTTTTTCCTGCCACACTTGTGATACTTACTTTCCACCACATATGAATTCATTGCTGCCTTCTGCTTCTTTACTTTGTCCCATATTGACCCTATGGTTTTTCTGTTGTAATCAAATTCTATGGCTGCATCCCTTATTGTCCCAAATAATAGAGTTTCTGAATCTGGAATTTTTCTATTCAGCAGGTACACCAAAATTTCAAGCCTCAATTCATTATTTATTCTAGGAGTCCTAGGCTTATGATGATCTGTTCTTTGTGTTGCTGTTTGATGATGATGAGGTGATGCATTTTCTGATGGTGGTGGGAAGTTCAAATCAAAAAGAAATGTTACCTCTTGAAAGTTGGTATTTTGCTGCTGCCCTTCCCCTTCTACTTCTGGTACTTGTTGTACATATTCAGTGCTGTTTGGTACATCTTCATTAAACCCAAAGTCCCCAAAATCAGCAGCAGTATTTTCAGAAGCTTGTACCAAGTCAGCAGCATCATCACCTTCCTCCCAGTCAGAATCGGAGTTAATGTCGTCGCCTTCATCCTCAGAAAATCCGAGGAAATCGTCATCCTCTTGATCTGAAGCCATTAAGTCCCCTGTTTTTTTGCTATTTAATGCTGAATTGAGGAAGAAATTTTGGTGTTTTCCTTGTATTTATTGAACTTGGTTAGAGTCAGATTTTGGTCTTTTGTGGGGGGAAAGTGACCCTATTTATAAAGGGAATTCACTATTTCAACCCCTCAAAAATTTGGAGGGAAAATGAAAATCCCCTGTTTTTTTATTTGGGGAAAAATTTGGAGGGAAATCTGAAAATCAATTGTTTGGGCAAAATTTCCAGCCAAAAAAAAACGTGAGTCATTGTTCACTTGTTTCTGATTGGTCCATGTAACAGCAGATGGGTCCCATAGCCCATGTGACTGAAAATGTATGTTGATTTATTTCAATACTTTAATAAAATATCTACTTTTCTCCCTATTAATTTAATACTTTCTCTCTCTTTACTTTATTCAATCTCTTACACTCAATCATTATTCTTACACCCAATCATTACTCATATCCCAATACAAACCAAGATTCAGTTTTCTTAAACCACACCCAACATTCTTTAGGGGAAGAACAAAAGGGAATGGAGGGAGTACAAAGTACGAAGAGATTAGAGATACACTTTCTTTTTTGATATGTCTTGGTCCCCACTTCCAATTATATTAATATTGCTCTCTTTCTTGTGGTCCCTACACTTACTCACGTCGTTTGTTTACTATAATAAATAATTCTTTCATTACTCTACTTTCATCTTATTTTAACAAATTCAACTCACTTTCCTAAAACTAATGCCGATCAAAGTGTAACTATTTTCAAGATACAGAGTATATAACTTTTAAATTATACTCTTGGTACCTTTTACTGCAGTCAACGATATTTATTGTTTTTAAATGAGAAATTGTGAACAACCGTATTGTTTTTAAATGAGAAATTGTGAACAACCGTGGATATCAAACTTTATTAGTAAAATTTTGAGTAAATAGGTCTGGAGGTCCCTAAACTTTGCCAAAAGGAGCAGTTAGGTCCCTCAAGTTTCAAAAGGAGCATTTAGGTCCCTCAAAATGGATGGAAACCGCTGCTTTTTGACTTCTGTTACTAACGTCTGTTAAATGAATTAAAAATAAAGGCAAATTAATATAAAAGGCAGAAAAGGACAAAATAACAGTTACTTTTACATATTAATAATAATTAAATAAAGGGAAACCCTTTTAAGTTAGCTTTTTACAAAAAACTAGCAGTTCAAAGTATTTAACAAGGCCATTTGTACCAAAATTATTCAACACTTAATAAAATAAATAATAAAAAAAGGATCAAAGCTTCCTACTAATCAAATCCCCCAAATTAACACACCCAACAAGCATAGGTTAATCAACAACATTTCTTAGAGACAATTTATCAAACACCTTGTGTGCACACCCAAGTAACTTACATTTCCGGTAAAATTCATCCGAGCTCAAACCCATAAACTCCATGCATCATCATCATCATCGTCTTCAATCTCATGTTTAATCAGCAAGTCAGCAACTCATACATGAAATCTAACGAGCCTACGACTACTAGTACTCTGCTCAACCATACTCTTTCAAATATATTCTTATCAACAGCCTAGCTAGCTAACATAACCTTGTGGATCAAACAACAATGCGGGGTCTAAGTGTAAAATTCCATTGTAATCCTCATCATGATCACCATCAATCATCTATCAACTTGAGCTTGAGATCACAATAATCGTGCACCTTCAAAGATCACAATAATCATCTATCAACTTGAGCTTGAGATCCTCATCATGATCACCATCAATCATCGTTGATCCTCATCATGATCACCATCAATCATCATCGTTCTATTTTTCTTGGTAACAATCTTTTGAAATACGGAGTAATTTTTGAAATATCGAAGTAACTATTTTTCTCAGAATTATTGAATGGGATTATGAAGAAGAAAGTGGTTTCCCCAAATGAGATCGGAGATCAATTTTTTTCAGAAAGGGAGGAGAGAGAAAATGGGGGAGCAGGGGTGTGGGTCACGATGTGGTAACGAAACCCACCCAGAATTTCTTCAATTGAAACCAACCCAGAATAAATAAGAAAAAAAATCGAAACCAACCCAAAATAAATAAAAAAAACAGGGGAACAAAAAAAGGGGAAAATCAGTGAAAATGTGAAATTACAATGGAATTGTTGGAGATATCCAGGAATTAAGAAAGAAAAGCAGATTGAAGAGAATCCATAATAAAAGAGGAGAGAGAAAGAGAGAGAAAAAGGTAGAAGAAGAACTAGTGGTAGTAGCAGACATCTGGGAGAAGAGAATTTGAAACTTTAGAGTTGTGGAAGAACAACAATTAGCTGAAGTTTATGGCGATAATTGCTGAAAATTTAGAGTAAATTTGCTTGGGTTACTCACTAAATTCGATTTGATTAGGAAGAGTTGTGGAAAAACCTAGAAAAGGGGAATATAAAGGGTGAAACGTGTAAATGGAGAAAAAGTCATATGAAAAAGCTAAGTAAGTTGAAAAAGCTAAGTCATAATTAAAATCAGCTGTTTTCATTTATTTATACACGTGTAAATTAATTTTCTTTTTCTTTAAAGCGGTTTTATTATTATTTTATTGAACTTAACAGAAAATGTAACGGTGTTAACAAAAGTAGCTGTTTCCATCTATTTTGAGGGACCTAAATGCTCCTTTTAAAACTTAAGGGACCTAACTGCTCCTTTTGGCAAAGTTTAGGGACCTCCAAACCTATTTACTCAAAATAAATTTATTTTGAGGGGTGATATGAAAACCTGGGATTGTGATTTGTGAACAACAAAAAGGATAAAAACAGCGTCTTTCCTACGTCCATCTCACTAATTTGACCCAGCCCCCATTCTACAAAAGCGCGAAAATGTATCGTTACTTTTCCCCCAAGAAAACAGAGCAAATTAAAGACTCTGATTAAAAACACACAATTCTCTGCCATTTTTCCTTCACGATGTCTTCTCTCTCAAGCAAAACGTCGAACACCTGGTGAACTCAAACTTACCTTTCAGAAAAACAAAATTACCCACAAGAATTTATGTGCAAATACAGCAATGGTTCTTCCAGTAATCAAGCTTGGGACGCTCGCATTGAGAACTCTAAGTAAACCCATTGCAAGCCGTCTCAAACGACAAGCTGGTTTGCACCCTAAATTTCGTGAATTCATCGTTAGCCTTGCTCAGGTTTTTATTTTCCTTAATACTTTCAGTTTTTTCTTACTAATTTGTTTGTTTGAATTCTGGGTTTTTGTTGAATTTTGGTTTATGGCACTGATTTGTTAGTGGATAGTTTTCAATTTTGATGTTGCGCATTTCGTGATGGTTTTTTTTAGCTTAGTGTTTGATGATTATGTTAATATTTCTGTTTTTTTAGTAAAATTGATGTGATGTGATCAATGAGAATTTGGTAAAATTGTTGAAGGGAAATCATGGGTTTTATCCTTATAGTCTTGAACAGAAGAATTAGTGGGTTGTGTCATTTGATAATGCTTTTGTTTGATAATCACTTCGTTCCACTTTAATAGGCAACATTTCTATCTTGGGACTTTCTGAAACGAAACAAGGAGTAGTAAGCCACTTTTCATGATTACTTATAGGTTTTTTATGCTTGTTTATGACAATTATAAGGGTAATTGTGTTTTTTAAGACAATTTCTTTAAAATGACCTCGAACCAAGTGTGGCCTATTAAGGTGGGACAATTGGAGTAAATTTAGTGGGTTAGTGTGATTAACACAAACTTGTTAATCCATAAGAGTTCGCGTAAATCAACATTGGTCATTGGACCTGTATCACAATAGATGTTCTTTAGATAAAAGTGCGAGGAATTCCCCTTCCTAAAATGAACTAAATTGGGGAATTTGAAAGAAGTTATGACTTGAATGTACGCAATGCAGAAGGTACCTCTTTGAAAGATTTCCTTTTCCTGTATTTTGACAATGTACAACTGTTGCCTTGCAATTTTATGTTAACTTGTGTTTTGCTTGATACATCCATGATGTTCTCAACAATCTATTCCACATTTATCATCGATCACAATGCCTATCTGTAGTTTGCAAATAATTGTTTTGCTGGTAGTGGCCCATGTTTAAATGCTCAAGATTAATTTTGAGCAACCCTCACTGACCTTGATTGTTAGAATTGCTCTCCCAAGAGTATTTTAGGACATCAAGGCACTAAGAGAATATGAAGCTATGCTAGAGTGCTAGACCCTCATGAAATCCCTTAGTAACTTGTCACCCTTGTTAGTAGTTATAAACTTATATCATAACAAAACGAATCAATCGATATGAAGAAATGCAAGTATGTACTAGAAATTAATATTCTCTAGTAAACATACTCCTGCATCAATGTTCAGTGTCATATTGGAATATGTAAAACTGTAAAAGAGCAAGTAATAGCAGGTGGATGATGTTTTTGTTGACAGCATTTCCATGTAAAGCTTGTAACATTCTTGTTGTGGTTGCTGAAACTAGGTAAATCATCGGTTCACAACTACGCTGCAAAGGCGCATTTATGGCCACGCAACAGATGTTGAAATTCGCCCATTGAATGAGGAGAGTGCTGTTCAGGCCGCTTCAGATCTTCTTGGAGAAATGTTTATCTTTCTGGTGAGATTTCACTTCTGTTTCTAATGCTTTTCTATTATCTAGTTTCGTCTTAGTGAAGGAGCCATGCATCAAATTGAGGGATAAAATATGCCCACCGAAGACAAATCAAGGCAGCTGAACTTGGCTTATTTTCTATAAAAAAAATGGTAACAATTTGCTTATATTAAAGAAAATAGACAATGTAAACATCTTAAGAAAGGAAAAGTTTGACTACTGTTATCTCATTCAACTTTTTCTAAAACGAAGTACAGAGTAAAAGAATTGCAGTCCTATTGAATTATCTTCAATGACAGGAAGTTATAGTTATAGTCTAACAGAAGAACCTAGTCAATGATCTTCATCTATAAATCTCAATACATTCCCTTGTACAGCATGATACATGTGTTCACGAATTCACTTTGTAACTTCAGCCACACATAAATCCTTGGGAACACTTTTGGACATCGTGAAATGAACAGGCTAACTTAACTATCAGTGACTGTAGTTCCTGACTTCCTTTTTTATCTTTTTTGTTCGGTGAAAATGGAGAAATATATTACAACATAATAAAGAGTTAATTTATGGCGTTACGCCTATTACAATCCGTAACATGTAGGTTCAAACAATAACTAGGGGGATGGGGAAAATGCCTAATTACATTGACTTCAAAAGATTGGCTCTGTGCCTTCTTCGCTAAGCAAGTAAGCAGTCCACAAGTTGATTCCGATCTCTCTTAATGTGACAAATCTCAAGCCCTCGGAAATAATGGCGTAACTCCCTACATTGCATTAACAACTCGTAGTATATATCAATACCAAAAGTTTGCAATTTTAAGAGGTCAATAGCCTTCTGACGGTCAATGAGGATCAAGATTTTATCACATTTTTCTCGTATCGCACATTGAAGCCCATCCAAATACTGACTAGTTCCGCTTGAATTGAATTAATGGCATACATTTGCTTTTGGAATCCCATTTAAGAACGGGTCTCGAAGCTAGAAATTCCCAAGCGAGGTTGGTAGCTTTTGTGATGAGTGTAATGGGTTCCTGACTTGTATTTGGTTAAAGATCAAGTTATTTCTTTGCTTCCACAACTCAAAACACACTAAAAGAGAATAACATGTTCCACTGCATCCCTCCTCTATTCTCCTTACTATGCACATTAGTAAACACCCAGGCCTTGAAATCTCCAACTCTCAAGGACTGATCAGTTAGAATTTCATCCCACACCCCTTTGAGCTACATGACAATCCTGTAAGATATGGATAGAGTCCTCCACTTGGTGGAGATAGTTTGGACAACTCGGGTTATTGAAGTATCTTTTCAAGCATCACATGGAGTGGCTCCCTGATTCTACATTAGGATAATAGAAGAGAAGTACTTTTGTATCTGATAATTCATAATCTTTTGTTAGCTTGTACCTATATATATTGCAAGTCAGTCAAATTTTCAAATACTCTATATTCTTGAATGTGCTGTAGTCTCGATATTGCAAGTTATCACCTGTTCGTAATAAGTCTTAGAGACACCATGCAATTATAGTCCTATACTACTTTCTTTTCATAAGTCAATGCATCAGTTTAATTGGAGTGGAACAGACATGTGAAACTTGGATTATCATCAGACCTCTCGTATTCCCATAAATATTTTTATCTAACATCCTAAACTTACACAGGTCGCTGGAGCTGCTGTGATATTTGAGGTGCAAAGAAGCGCAAAATCAGAAGCAAAAAAGGAGGAGAAACGTATGAAAGAATTCGAGGTAATGTAAAGAATCACATTTTATTACTTTTTTCTTCTTGCTAGATAGATTTTTATATCCCTGTATTTTTATAATTGGCTGTGAGTGCCTCCCATGAAACATGGAATGAATTAATCGACGTTGAACAATGCTGCCGATTGCATAAATAACAAGTACAACAAATTCAGACAATAACTACTGTAAAATGTGTATGTTCTATCTTTCTCATCTCAATGAAATAAGTTATACTGGTTGATTTACTGAGGGTTTCTGTATGCATTCTGAATTCTGATGTTTGATCCACTTAATCGTTACTTCAATTATCGTGTACATGGATATATTAATACGGCTTGTGTCGGTTTTGGAGTTGGAAATTTCAAATTCATCTGTTAGATATTCTTTTTGAAGGAACAGATTTTGTTTTGTTAACCTAGAAACATATTAGTTTCTCTAACAGAGAAGTAGTGGCATTCAAAATGTAGGTTATTCTTGCTCTGTATCTGAGATGACAGTATGAACTGCATTGATTAACTGTCTGAAAAAGATCCACCCCCCCACTTCAAATAAAAAAATAATAATCATGAAGCTTAAGCCAAATGCAACAGCTGTTATTCTCATGGACAGAGTTGTTCAGCATTAGATGTAAACTTTAGGAACAGAAGGCAATTGTTTGTAACAGTAGAAATGTGCTCCGCTGAACTGGTCATGAGTGGAGAATGTAGGAATGAGGTGCTGGTCTGTGCGAAATGTGGTCCAGGCAATGCCCTACAAGGTGTGCCTTGTGCTGGGCTGTGTCGCCAGAATGTTCGTTCTGCATCATACCGGTTTTTGTGGTGCCACTACCCACTCCATGGTCTTACTATTCACCATTAGTTTTGTTTTTGTTTTTTTTGGACCTTGTAGTAGTCTTCTTGTTATCTTGTTGAAAAATACTTGCAATGGACATTATTGTGGAGTAATGTTATTGTGGAACATATACAAAAACCAGCTAGAGTTCATCTATTGAAGATCTTATGTCCTCCAAATGGTAATGGTTGTAAATTTCAATTGGGAAAATCTCACCTTTTATGTCTGTTCTGTAAGTATGGAGTCAAAGGTTCACTCCTCAGGAACAGTTGAACTTTTGGTTTATAGTAAGACTATATTAAAAATACTCATTTGATAGATTAAGGGTCTGCTGCTTTATTATAAAGCACTGTGTATCGTTGCATTTGATAGATTAAGGTCTGCTGGAAGATTTTTCTATTGTTTCTAGGCTACGGCCTACGGGTGCGTACATCTGATCCACCTATACGTCTCACAAAGAAGGAGCCATTTTAGAGGCATTGGGGTTGGTGTTGATGTACATATGATCTTGGAATTGATTTAATTCTTGGGGTGGAAAGTGTTGATATAATGGTATTATTTTGGTGCTTTTCCCTTTAGTCATTTGGTTTATTATATGAGCACCTCCACTGTGATACTTTCATATTTTGGTGAGGTTGAGAAGATGCTCTTTGACTTTCAAAAAATGACATTGTTTTTTAAACTTCAAGGTGACTATTATGACGAGATATTGTGAATGGTTGATATGTGTTTTATAATTTATCCTGGCAACAGATTCAAGTTGGGTTCAGTTAGAGTTAATTCAGTTTTAAAATATTCAGTTTGAATTAGTTTTGTTTAGTTTTGTTTGGATTACATCCGTGTCAATAATCATTTACTCCCCCGTTTCTTTTTATTCTTTATGTTGGGTATCATGCACACGAATTTAGGCATAAACAAAAAGCGCCTTGATTTCTTTATTTTTTTAATTAAATAGTATTCTGGTTTACGCTTTAAGTAACGAGGTGAGTGGAATGAAGGAATGGTCAGGTGAATTCAATGTTTGAGTATTTTATTAAATTTGGGCACAGTTTTTTGTGGAATATTAAAATGAAACATTCCGAAAGTAAAGAATAAAAGTGATCGCCAAAAACGGAATACGTAAAGAACAAAAAGGAACGGAGAGAGTACCTTATTGTGATAATATGATCAATACTAGTCCAACTCCCGGGTTAGTTTAAATTAGATCAACTTCAGTTCGTGTCAAATTCAAGTTGCTTTATTCAGGTAGAGTTTGAATCCAATTTGGATTAATAATCAGAGACTAAACAATTTTTCCATGTATTTTATTTTGGTTGTTGATGATTCTGCACCCCCCTTTTTTCATGAAATTGCCTCGTTTGGTTCTTCCTGTGAAACCTTTATTCCTTTGTGGTACCGGCTTTGAGTATGTTGTAAGACTAAATTTGTAAATTGTAATGGCAATGATGAGATTTGACAGGAATATCATATTTTTTTCAGGCCCTCAATGTCATTTTCATGATCAGTTTAGATTTTTGGATGACATGATATTGACCTTAGGATAAATGTTCTCCGTCAAAATTTGTCATTTAGCTTGCTTTCTTGAACCAGAAAGGTTGAACCTAGTGGCCTATCTTTCAAAAGCTAAATTCCCTAAATGCCTTTGAACTTTTGAAGTGCCTTTTGTTCACTTTCTGAGGCTTCAGATCGTTGATTGTGAAGATTGGTGATTGATTCTGCATTGTAAGGCCCCTTTGTTTGGTGATGAGGCAATACTTTTATGATTAGGATTAGGAGACGAGTTCAAACATTATTCTCAATCTCAAAATCTTCTACTTCTAGCTAATGATTAACTGTCAAATTATAGACCTGAAACCATCTACATTTAAGCATAAGGCCTAATTTTGTTGCCAATGAAACAAAAGAGTGGAAGTTTTAGAATATATCAGCTTAATTGACCTTCATGTCTTGTGTTCTGTCTCTTTTCTATTTTCTTCTCTTATGATGTACCCAATTTCAAGCTTGACAGGGAATTTCCTGCTTAATTATGCAGGCATTGAGAGAAAGAGACGAAGCACTGTCCAAAGAAGTTGAACAACTTAAGCGCAAAATCATGGAACTCGAGAAGCAATCAAAGCAACAAGGCCTCACTGGATTTTTCAACTTCAGATTCTTTGGTCAATCGGGAACAGAAAAGTCAGCACAAGCTGCTTGAACTGACTGATAGTTTATCTGTTGGATAAATTCTTTAACAGCCATTTGTTTCTTGATTTTTTAAACTTTTGCCATATTCTCTGTATATTATTTTAGGAGCTCATTGTTAGTGACCAGTTATTAGTTTGAGTCTTTCCAACCCTGTAAATTAGTAGCAAACTATAGTGCAATTTTACCCCCTCAGTTGTCATCTGAGCACATGTCTGTTCTCTATCTGTTACAAACCAGTTCTCTAACGTGCAGGACAGCGTCTGTGTGTGCACAAATCAGGCTACATGTGTTTAGTTACAAGAGCATATGGTGTTTTTATGCCTAAACACATGAATGAGGGGCATATAACTTTCCAATTTCAACTACGAGGCGGTGTACCGAAGAACAGTAGAGAATAAAATGGTTCTGGTTAGTGACTTAGTGGGAGGGGACTCTTTATTCCTTTCTTATACTGGTTTGCTTGGCCTTAGTTATGTGATACAGATGGATGGTTTAGGGTGTCTCTTTTTCCTTTGGTACAGTTGAATCTGCTAATTAATGACCTGTTTGATTAAACCCACTTATTATTCAATGATCATATAGGCATCATATCCTTAATTTGTTGGACCTAAAGTATGTGATAATTTAGATATTTATTGCAACTAGATGAGGCATTGATTCTCAGAGGTTAATTATTCCTTTACTTTTTAGTCAAATGTTGACGATTTGTAAATAATCTTCTTTCTTGAGGTGTAATTCTTATAAAAGACGGTCCGACGGATTCTTATTTATCAGACTAAATATTACTCTGTACGTATTAGTTAAACAAAAAACATAGAAAACTTATAGGTTTGACTCACTCTAGTATTTTTTTTTCCAGAGGATTGTTAGGGTAAGTTATTTTACATTGTTTAATCTCTATTCGATAAGGGAAATCATTAGGTCATTATCGTAAATGATTTTGTGTATGTCCTCTATAGAAAAGTCTAAAACGCTGGATCAGTCAATCAAATTTAATTACAACTTAAAAGTCAAAAATAAAAAAGGGAAAGTCACAATCAAATATTTGACCACAAGCAAATATACTCCATATTAATCACATGATTTATTTTATCCTTTTCAGTATTTTATTATATCACATTTTGACAATGTCACAAAAATAAATTATATTTTAATTATTTAAACAAAATTCAATCAAACAAACATAATAAAACTCCATTCTCCAATTATTTTGATGTCTACTTTTTTTTCGGTGAAACTTTTGCAAATAAAGTTTCTACATAAAATAATTTTGCTTTCTTCTATATCTTCGCATGCATAACGTGCATATAAGACTAGTTGCTTAAGAATGCAATTGGAATGAAGGGTGTTAATTTCCCATCAACAAATACCCAGCAAGATGTTAGAAAGTGTCATTACATACTTGCTAAAATATTTTCATTTTGTTGAAAAATAACAAGTAATTCGCAATTTTTTTTATTTTGTTGGGTCTGAATGAGCCGCAAGGAATTACAGATTACAAATGGGTAGTGGAATATTTAAACATGTGATATATCGTATATTTTTACACTCAATCTATACCACTATGCCAAAATCTAACGGCTTGTTTGGTAGTTGATAATAAACCGTGGAATGAGAATAAATCCAAGTGTTATTTGACAAGAAATTAATATCATGATGTCAATGGTAAAATTTTGTCTCAAACTTGGTAATCTTTTTTCATAAATTTGCATTCTCAACTAATACCACTCCTCGATTAAAGTCAAGTAACATCAGCATAGAAAGTCAACACTAGTATATACAAGCAACCTCTAACATGAAATTGAAAAAACTACAATAACTAAAAGTAGCACCAGCATAGAAAATCAAGTAACAATAGTCTATACCAGCAACCTCTAATATGAAATTGAATAAACTGCAATAAAACAAGAAAAGTAATAGCGAATACAATGTATAAATAACACCAGTCTATACAAGGAACCTCTAACATGGAATTGAAGAAACTGCAATCAAACAAGAAAAATAACCGCGAATACAAAGTACTACCTCCGTTTCACAATACTCTATCATTTCTTTTTTCACGTATTCCAACACGCTTCTTTGAACATTAATATCTCTAATTATGTGTAAGTAACAATTATAAAAACTGATATTTGAAATCCTCGCATTGATATGAATTTAACAAGATATCACTTGACTATGTTTATTCTTACATAATGTGAAAGAATGATTGTTAAAGTTAGTTGATGAATAATGTTCAAATGAGAAACGATGCATCTATTGCAGAACGGAGTTAGTATAAGTAACACCAGCATAGAAAGTCGATCAAGTAATACCAGTCTATGCAAGGAACCTCTAAAATGAAATTCAAGAAACTGCAGGAAAACAAGAAAATTAACAACGAATACAATGTATAAGTAACACAACATAGAAAGTAAAGTAACATCAGTTAATAAAGTTCTCCATAGTAGCTGCGCGTAAGGGAGTTGCGCGAATGCGTTACACCATCAAGTTGATGGTGTGGCTGGTCACACAAGAGACGCGCTGAAATAGTTTAACAACTTATATTGAACTTTGCTCTGTAGCTATTTTGCAAACTACTTTGTTATTTTCTTCTGTTGATGTACTTCTATTGTAAATATTTTATTTGTTGAAAATAAATCTTTTTCATAAAACAGAACATGAAGTTAATATCTTAATTATAAAGGGAAACTAGTTACAAAAAAATCTACTTGTATATGCTATTACAAAAGTGTTAATTTGCCACAAAGAAAGGAACGTCAGATAAATGCTCTAAAGATCGAATCAAACTTTTTGTAAAGAAAGAGACATAGAGAATATTCATTTCAAATAAGTAATACAATCTTACATGTTTACTCTTGTAAAAAAAAATCTTACATATTTACATCAATAGTTTATGTTACGAAACAACATTTTATTGAAAAAATATACTTGTATAAGTGGGTAACAAAAAAGAAAGATAAAACGAAGTATACGTTTGCCTTAACCATGGTTCAAAACAAGTGAACCTAAGTTCAAAACAAGTGAACTTGGAAATTTTGAATAGCTATCAACAACGGATTTAACTATACTAGGTTAGTCCCGTGCAATCGGATGAGATTTTTTTTTTTCTCTGTTCTGAATAATTTATTCAACGAAGTTTTTAATAAAATAAAATCAAATTTTATCTACGGTTGTTGGAAAAATCAGAGAAAATTATTATTTTTTGGATTGTAAAGTGATTAGTGAGATGTTAGGAGTTTAGCGTTTCGACAAAAATACTTAAGTTGGAAAAATATAAGAAATAAACTTATCAGACAATTATTAGATATAATTTTCTTTTGGAATTGAATAATATCCGTAACCGTAACCATACCCGTACCCGTACCCTCGATCTATCCAAATTTTTGGATATGGCATTGATTTGATAACCATATCAAATATAGATTGGGTAATAATATATATTCTTTTTATCCTTGTCGTAATACATGAAATCATAATTTATTATATATATATATACTTCTATTACATTAAATAGAAGGAAAGAATAAGAAAAAAAAAATCAGGAAATCAGATATTTTAAAAGATTCTTAATTTTTTTTTTTTTTAAATATACTAAAACTCACCAGAACGTGACACGTGTCATACCTGGTGTATCTTCTATTATATAGTAAAGAAGATTGCGTCGTGCCTTCACCACGCACCACTCTTTTAACCCCCTCTCATGAACTTATATTGTGCTTTTCCAATTCAAAACAATTGCACCGAGGACCTGTGTATAATAACCGATAAATATCAGATTCAAATCCCCCTGTCTTCGTTTGTTATTTATATTGCATTTGTACCTCCACTAAAATATTGAAAATAACGCAAAATAGAAGGCTAGCTTTATTCGCTAAGATAGAGTCTTACTACGATTCCAAAAAAAATGATCCAAAATGGGTTAAATCACTTTGCACATGACTTTATAATTGTTTTCCACATGTTTGTTATCCTTATTTTTCTTATCCATTCTCAAAATAATTAAATTTATCATTTATTGAAATGTTCGAAAACGACCTATCCATTTCTTCACAATTTTAGTCAATTTTTTATTTTAAAAAAATAATATTTGTATCATCTTGGTAATTTTACTAATCTATACATAGTATTAAAAAAGCGAAATTATAGTGTGTTAGATGACATCTCTCACCCCCTCTTATCATCCATCAATCTGGTTTTTCTTTCATTTTTTCATTTTATTGTTTGTCATATTTAGTCGATCAATCTGTTCCACCCCATCTTCCCCTTTTAACACTCAAAATTAATTCACCATTTAATTTATATACTCCGTATATTCTTTCGACCTTCAAATTTCACATATATTTAAATGATATATTATCACTGATATCTGAAATCATCAATGAAATTATTACTCTCTCCGTATTTATTTAAGAGATACACTTGGTCGGACACGAGTGTTGTGGGATCTTTTACGGTGATGACGTGTCACACGTTTCTCGGAAGTATCAAGTATGAGATGGCACGAACCTCTGGCAACCTGCAAAACCAGAATATTCCCGTAGGAATATTCCCTCCGATGCTTAAGTAAGTATAAGCTAGAGAGAGAAGTAATTTAGAGAGAAGGCAGAGTAAAGACAGTTTCTAGGTTGGTGGGAATGAATTGATTTCCCTTCTACCTAGGGATCTGCACTATTTATAGTGCTAGGGTTTCTTGGGAATTGGTCCCTCATAGCTGTATGATTGGATGCTTTGCAAGATCGGGACACATGTCCGCTATATTGGAGACTTGGTTTAGGCCTGGTGGGCCTCTTGAGCGTTTGGGCTTTTTAGGGTATAGCGGATCAGGATCTTCATGACCTACTGATGGATCTTGGACCTGGAGGTGTATGTGAGTTTATGAGACGATTCGTGGTGGGCCTTTGGGCCTTCTTTCTGGGATATCATAGTTCAACCAGGTGGCGCTCTCTAGGCCACATCATTTGCCCCTCAAGGAGGGTGCCCCTCGCCCACGTGGGGTAGGCTACTTGACATGGTGGAGTGCCACGTGTGGTTGTTTTTCAGAGCTTAATTTCCCCTTTAAAACCTTCGGAAATCTCTCATTTTCCTTTTGTTATTTCAAAGTGATTTTGTAGAGAGAGAAAGCGAATTCTTTGTCAAAGATTTTTTGTGCTTGCATTTGGTGTTCTTGGATTCTTCATTCAGTGTTCTTGGAGCTTGGACGATTTTGTTCAGTCTTTTTGTCAGTTTGATCACTCTTTGGTAAGCATTTTTATCGACTTCTTGTTTCTGAATGTTTATGGAATTTCCTTTTTTGATGTTTACGATTTCTTGGGGAGGTGTCCTGTTAGTTGCGACGCTCTTTTTTTTCCTTTTTGCTAAAGTCAGACGTCCTGTTCCTTATGCAGGACGGCATGGCTCGAATTAGGCAAACAACCAATGTGGGTGCATGGGCAGCGCCACGAGAGAGGGACAACAGGGTTCCTTTTTCGAGCCCGTCCCAGGGAAATAGGGGTGGAGTCAGCTCCTCCCATCATTCGGGAGACGGAGCTGTAAGGGCGGCACGTTCTTCATGGAGAAGAAAGAGCGTGGCTCGCTGTCCTCGTGTTCCTCATGAGGATTTTGAGGATGACTCCTCTAGTTCTTCTGACGAGGAGTTTGCAAAAAACCTTCCTCCTATGGTTCGGGGAAAAGAAGATGTAGATTTGCTTCCTTCTGACATCATCCCCAGCATGAAATGGCTGAGGTATCCGAGGGAGCAGGGGCGTGACTTCGAGCGCTTCTTACTCTTGCCTCGAGGGTTTAGTTTTAGATGCCCTCGTCCTCATCATTTTGTAGACCAACTTTCTCTGGGTGAGGTAGCTGTCTACACATCTGCTTTTAGATTGGGTCTTAGGTTTCCTCTGCATCCCTTTGTGATGGACGTCTTGGAGGGGTATGACATTGTTCTTGCTCAGCTGGCCCCTAACTCTGGGGCGAATATCTTTTGGTTCATTGCCAAGTGTGCATTGAGCGGCGTCACTCCTTCTTTTCCTGCTTTCATTAGGCTTGTAGATATTTCCCCCTCCTCTCTTTCTCCCCAGGGGTGGTTCACCCTATATAGCCGGCGGGGATATAAAACGGTGGTGGATAAGACCTCTAGCTGGGTTTGGTGGAGGAAGAAGTGGTCTGTTATCCGAATGGAGGAACACTCCAGCGTCTTTTCCGGTGGAATTGTTGTCCCCGTTATTTGTCTAGAGGTGACGCCTACCCTCGTCTTTTGTCAAGGGATTGGAGGCTCATAAAGCCTTTATTTCAGGCCGAAATGTATCGGCTGTCTTCGAAGAGTCACGCGTGGGTTCCCAATACTTGGCTTCCCCATGTGGGTCATTTACCAACATGGTTTTTCTCGCAGTCGTCGGTCTCTGTCCTTATTTGAGTAGAGGTAGTTTTTATAGACTTTTTACCAAATCATTGTTTTCTTTTCTTTTACTAACCTTCTTAGTTCTGTGTAGATTCCGCCATGGATCGTCTGTCCCCTGAAGACAAGGGTTTGGTGGATGTTCCTACCTGGTTTTCCCAGGTGTATACATATGATATTTTCAAGGCCGTGGAGGCTAAGAAGGACTCCTCGAAGAAGTCCGACGAGGGTACCTCTGGTGACGCTGCCAAGGTATGTTCTGTTTATTCTTTGATATACTTCTGCATTGCTCTAAGGCCTATGTTCGGTTGTTCACCTGTTGCATTTTATAGGAGCCTATGTTCGGTGGCTCCTAAGCCCAAGCACCCCTTTTTCAAGAAACTGGGCACCGCTGATGTTGCGGCGAAGCCGTCACTGGTGAAACCGTCCGCCCCATTGGCTGGGGGAGAAGGAGTCCCTCTTCCTCAGACGTCCTGCCTTCCCCCTGAACACAAAGAAGCGTCTCCCCATGTGGCCGCTGAGGAAGATTCCGCGGTCAAAGTGGCCGTGGACGAGGTGGTCGCCGACCAGGTTGCCGCTTCTGGTGCTACTACTTCGTCAAGGGAGGAAAAGGGCAAGGAAGCCGAAGGTCCTTCTGCGAGAGACGCTCCCATGCCTCCACCAGCTCTATCGAGTGGTTAGTGTTTTAGTACTTTAGGTCGTCATGAAAACTTGGTGCTTTGGCATAATTTTTGACATTTTGATATTGATTCAGTTGATATGTTCAAACGGATGCGGCGTGCTGAAGTGGCGAACATCCCCCCATCAGGCGGTTTCAGTTCAGAGGAAAAGGATAAGATCCTTTCGGACGTCTATGCTGCCATTCCTGAGGAATATGTGAGCTCGCTTCCCGGGAGTGATCTGGGGTGCTTTGGGGCTATGCAGTCCCTCGTACTTGATGTAAGATATACTTCATTTATTATTATTATTATTATTATTATTATTATTATTATATATATATATATATATATATATATATATATATATATATATATATATATATATATATATATATATATTCTTTTTTACTGAGTCTTTTTTGGTCACGGCAGCTCGTCATCCGTTGTGCCGAGGGTAGGCACTACCGCTTTGACATGCATAAAGAGATGCTAAAGCATAAAGACCAGATTGAGAATCATGTGTCGTATGCTGAGAAGAAAGCCAGGTTGATCAACGTGGATGCGGACAAGAAAATTAAGTCCGAGACAGACGCTCTGAGAAAGGCTGAGGAGGACGCCAAGAACTATGAGAAGAAGTTGCTGGACAATGAGGAGAGGCTAGCCGTGCTGAGAAAGGAGTATTCCTCGGTCTCGGAGCGAGTGACCAATTTCTCCTCCAACGTGGAAGCCTTGGAGAATAAGCTCAAGGCTACCCAGGATGAGATTGAGGCCGTGCGTGGGGAAGCAGCTAGCTCTTTCAAGCTTGGAGAAGAATCCATTCTGGAGAATGCTCGGCGGGCATGGGATCAGTCTATGGATGGGAAAGACTTCTCCTGGTTTAAGCGTCGTATCTCCTACCAGATGGCCGTCTCGGCAGCTAGACGCCTTGGCCTGGATCCCCCTGAGTTTTTTAGCGAGGGGGAAGATGAGGACGTGGAGGGGGAGGAAGTGAATTCCCCTGAAGACCAGGATGTTCAAGACGGGAGCTCCACTGCCCCTCATCCATATATGGTCTTTGTTTAATTGATTTGGATGGCGCCGTGGGCGGTTGTAATAACTTTGATGCCTCTTGGCATTTATTTATTTTGGGTTTGTTGCGCCTTGTGCGCATGTATGAATATTTTGTGCCTCCTGTGCACTTGTTTTTTTTATTCCATTTCAGTTTATTACCGATTTCTTAGGAACTCTCTTTTTGGTCCATTGGTGGACAGTTACCCCAGTGTTTTAGGTGATCAGTCTAATTTGGGGCGCTAATCTAGGCCACTTCTCAGGCCGTCAACCGATTAGTCTTTTTTGAGACGCCTTCCAAGGAGTAGGTGTCATATTGAGTTTGTGCTCTTGTTGAGTCTTACTTTTCGCTTTTTACGTCTTTGTTAGTACATGCCACTTTTCAGGCCGTCATTCATTTAGTCCCTATTGACGCCGCCGCTTAGGGCTTGTTTAATGTGGGGGTTCTTCACCCTTTAGCGTCTTGAGTGGCTTTATGTATTCATCAGATAAGGAAATGTTGTCTTTACTATTTTACTAAGTAGCAAAACTAAATTCGCCGCTTTGTAGGCAGGCATTTACAGGCCGTTTTGTGGGCTCTGGCACGATTGTTAGGCCGTTTAGTAGGCTCAAATTACATAAATTATCCTAATGACATTCTATTTTTAGCCACTTTTTTCTATCTTGACTAGTTCTTTCTTGGCTGGTTTATTCTCATTGGTGGCAGGGAGTTCTTCCTCATGCTTTCTCTTGCTTCTGGCTTCGACCAAATCTTTCTTCCATGCTGACGGGTTGAGGGTTGTGAGGTAACAGTCTCTTGCTTGTTGTTGGTCTCCATGTATAGTCCCTATCGCCCCATCATCACCTACAAACTTCAAGAGCATAAGATGGGTGACGACTACTGCTTTAATCTTGTTCAGGGTGGGTCGTCCCAAGATGACATTGTATGCTGTCAAGTCCTTGACAATTAAGAAGTTCACTTCCATCTTCCATCCATATTTTCTATCCCTAATCCGAACCGGCAAGGTGATGACGCCTACGGGGTGTATAATGCTTCCTCCAAAACCAATGATGGGATAGTGTATGCTATCTATGGTTTTGGGGTCGTGTGTTAGGCGGCTGAGGCATTCCATGCTCATTATATCAGACGAGCTCCCAGTGTCTATCAGGATGCGCTTCACCCTCATATTGGAGATTTTGAACTCGACCACAAGAGGATCATCATGCGGAGTGGCCACTCGTCCACCATCCGACTCACATATCTCGATTCGTGGGAATGGGTCCACAGGTGACTTTCCTGACAGCATTACCTGCCCTAACCGACGAGCATAGTCTTTCTGCCCCCTCATGGTGGGTCCTCCAGCAGGCGGTCCCCAGATATGACGGCTACAAATCCCCCTTCGCTGTGATTTCCCTCTGTAGGTGAGACGGGTGACTTGTTCTTTTTGCACTGGTTCTTTCCAGAGTCGTGAGCATTTCTCTGTAAGTAGTTCTTGAGGTGTCCTTTGGAGGCTAGGCCTTCTAGCGCTCTCTTCAAGCTTCTACAGTTCTTGGTATCATGCCCTATATCTTCATGGAACTGACAATATAGCTTAGGGTCTCGACTCTCAGCAGGAGACTTCATGGGAAAAGGCCGTTCAAGGTCAAATCTGGTTCCGACGTCTTTCAGTATCTTGAGGAGATCTGTGTTGTACTCGAAATATTCTCTTTCTTGTGGGAGTTCTCTCTTGTGTCCAGGAGAGTTGGTATCATGCTCTTTTAAAAGAGCCCAAGTACCATTTAATCGTGGGGTTTTTCGGTGTATTTTGTCTTTCTTCCCAGAGGAATCTGTTGCTTCTCCAGTCCTTCCATCTTTTGACGCGCTGCATATTTCTGTTGCATGGATAAATGCTTCAGCCTCGTCCAAAACTTCGGCCATAGTCCGCACACTTTTCTTGACCAGGTCAAACTTGAAGGATCCTTTCTTCAATCCCCTGATAAAATTATCGAAGGAGACGCCATCGGGTAAGTCTGGGATCTGCCCGACCTCTAGGTTGAAACGTTTCACATAGCTCCTTAGTGATTCATCTTTCCCTTGTTGAATTCGTCCCAAGTGCATACTTATTTTCCTTTCTTCCTTGTGTGCCATGAACCTGGTGGAGAACAGGGTTTGCAGCTCGTTGAAGAGGCAATTGACCCGGTGGTAGTCGCTCAAACCATTTGGACGCTACCCCTTTAAGAGTGGCAGGGAAGTAATTGCACCAAGTGGCTTCATTGGTTCCTTGAACATACATGTGGTGACGGTATGCAACTAGGTGCATATCTGGATCGGTGGTACCGTCATAGGCTTCAATGGCAGGAGTTTTTACCTTGGGCTCTTTCGGGACATTCATGATATCCTCTGAGAAAGGAGTACTCATGTGCCTTAGGGTCATATTATTAAACCCTTGTTGGATGTGGTAAGTTGGTTCACGGCGGCTGGAGAGCAGGCGGGGACGCAGGCTTACCCTGTAGGTGTCATCTGGGTCTGTCCCCGAGCAAAGGGGTTAAATGGCGGATCTTCCATTACGGGGGTGGACCCGGTGTCTGATAGTTCAGATTCAGCTTCATAGTATTCTTGACGCCTTGAGGAGGGCCGTAAGTAGAGCTGGCAATGGGTTGGGTTGGGTCGAAATCAGGTCGACCCATTTATAAACGGTTTGAGATTTTCCCAACCCAACCCGACTTGTTTAATTAAACGGGTTGAGATTTTCAACCCAACCCAACCCAACTATAAACGGGTTGACCTGAAGTTGACCCGTTTAATTTTTTTTTCCCACTTTTAATTGTAAATTGATTTGACTATAGAATTGCGAGGTGATTTTGTTATGGCATATCTCATTGCAAAAAGTAATTTTTCAATATGTATTTGACATGAATCAAAACGTCAAATAATTATTCAATGTTGAAGGGAAAATGAGAAATAAAATCTTTCAAATCACATTATACATATATATATTACATACTTGCTTGCACTTAAACGGGTTAGACGGGTTGTTTTCGGGTTGAAAATTTCAACCTGACCCAACCCATTTAATTAAACGGGTTGGGTTGGGTTGACCCATTTAATTAAACGGGTTGAAAATCTTGACCCAACCCTTTATTATTGGGTTGGGTTCGGGTTGGGTTGGTGGGTTGGGTCAATTTTTGCCAGCTCTAGCCGTAAGATGGCCGGTGGGTTTCCCCTAGAGGGTGGTCGCATGGCTTGGTCCCTTCGAGGCAGAGAAGCTTGAAGGCCGCGGTCAATCTCCGAGCGCTCAGGCACAAGGGTGATTCCACGGCTAGCCTGTGGACGGGAGCTTTCTCCGGCTCTCCATACATTGGATCTAAGTGGCACTCTGTTTATCCGATTGACGCCTAGACCGAGGGGCGTCTGTGGAGCCGTCCTTGCAGTGCTGTAGATTAGCATGTTTTTCCGAATTTCATCCTGCAATGTGGTACTCATCTGATGTCGAAAGGTTTGGTTCATTTGCTGTTGGAATCCTGCTAAGATCTCGCGCAGCGACCCCACTGAAACTGGCAAGTCCAAATTCTCATCCAGCACGACATCTCGGACGCTGGGGCTTAGATGGCCACCCGACGGAGATGCTTCCAGGATTGGTTCTTCCTCTATGACCACCTCAGCTTCCTGCACCCGACGTGGTGTGTTTCCTGCATTTGCGATTCGATTGGCTTCTTCTATATGACGCTGACTCCTTTCGCGAGGCCGTCTCTCTTCTTCCTCACCAGTATACTCTCTGTCAGAGTGCAGTTCGGCCATGATACTATACCTCCCCACAGACGGCGCCAAATGTTGTGGGATCTTTTACGGTGATGACGTGTCACACGTTCCTCGGAGGTATCAAGTATGAGCTGACACGAACCTCTGGCAACCTGCAAAACTAGAATATTCTCGTAGGAATATTCCCTCCGATGCTTAAGTAAGTATAAGCTAGAGAGAGAAGTAATTTAGAGAGAAGGCAGAGTAAAGATAGTTTCTAGGTTGGTGGGAATGAATTGATTGCCCTTCTACCTAGGGATCTGCACTATTTATAATGCTAGGGTTTCTTGGGAATTGGTCCCTCATAGCTGCATGATTGGATGCTTTGCAAGATCGGGACACGTGTCCGCTATATTGGAGACTTGGTTTAGGCCTGGTGGGCCTCTTGAGCATTTGGGCTTTTTAGGGTATAGCGGATCAGGATCTTCATGACCTACTGATGGGTCTTGGACCTGGAGGTGTATGTGAGTTTATGAGACGATTCGTGGTGGGCCTTTGGGCCTTCTTTCTGGGCTATCATAGTACAGCCAGGTGGCGCTCTCTAGGCCACATCAACGAGTATTAAGAAGAAGAATTGAATGAAATAAAATAACAAAGCAAGTAGGTTGGGTAGATATTTCAATAAGTAAACAAGTGAGGACCATGTCATTTGGGGGATTGTGGGGGTGGGGGAGGTGTGATGGTGTTTATGAAATTCTACTCTTTCCGTCACTTAATACTCGACCTGTTTTGACCGGACACGCTTGTCAATGCACAAATTTGACCACCAATTTCTTCAACTACATATTCTAAAAACTTATAAAAATATTAATATTTTGAAAATATATATTGAGATGAAGCCAACAATATATTACTCCCTCCGTTTCTTTTTGTTGTACCCGTTTCTATTTTAAGCGTTTCATATTGTTGTATCCATTTAGAATCTATTCTATTTTTGGACATACATTTTATCCTAAAATACCCTTACATTTCTATCTAATTACCAAAATACCTAAAGATTTTACCCATATTCCCACCTAATTTTCCCCACCCATAATATTTAATTCTTTTTCCTTCCCCATATACCCACTCTCTCACCTCCTTTATCACTCGTCATTATCACTCCTCTCTCTTACCTTATTTCTTTATTATTTTCTCACTCCTTTATTTATTATAATCTCTTACACCCAATCATTACACTTATATCCATACAAACCAATATTCCAATTTTCTTAAAAATCACACCAAATTCCAAATGGATACATCAAAAAGAAATGGAGGGAGTATATACTAATATTTATTTTCATATACTAGAAATAAAATAGGATTAAAGTGAATTATGTGAATAATACAAAAAGTCAAAACGAATGGAGTATAATGTGCTCTACTTTGTATGTAATATTTCTCCATGAATTGCATAATTTTTATCACGTTTATTTATGAAATTCTGCATTAGCATGACACGGGCATTACCTAGTTTCCAATAAAAGAGAAGAAGACGACATGACATTTGATTTCAAGTTTCAACCTTGAATTCACCATCATTTTACCGCGTACATACATGCCTTGGTTGGCCCCCCGCATTTATACAAAGTGCCCAAAGAATCTGTTATTGCCAAAGGAATTTCGCTTTGCAATAAGGGGTGTCCTGTTTCTCTCTACATAACCCCTTCACTATTTCTCTCTCCTCCTGTACTATACTGCACTGCCCATCTCAGTGCTCAGACTTTCTCGATTCTCATCCTTGGCGATCGACCTCTCTTTTGTTTTGGGTGAGCATCTACTTTTTATTTTTTCAAACCCATGTTTTTTTCTTCTTATTTTGAAGAATATCACTTACAATTTTTTTGTTTTTATTTTAATCTTTTTTGATCCCTTTTTCACCCTATATTTATCTTGTTTGTGTGTTGCATCCATAGTTGTTGATACCCTTTTGGTTTTTTTGAGGTTCTACATCCTGATTTTGCTGTAAGTGTTATTTTTTTTGGGTGATAATGTAATCTTAGTGGAAATGAATTTAGTTCCTGAATTATTGGAAATGGTGCTATTTGAACCCTAATTCTGTATTGGGTTTTTGTTTTTAAGATCAATTACATGATTGTTGGAAAAATTTTGGGTGTGATTGGAGCTAGAGTAGAGAAATTTTCATTTGGGTTTTTGTGTTTAAGATCATTTTTTCTGATTGCTGGGAGATATTTGGGTGTGAGTGAAGCTACAGTTTTTGAATCTCAATTGGATGCTTGTGTTTGAGATCATTTGTATGATTCTTTGGAGATAATATGGGTGTGCTTAGAGTTAAATTCTCAATTGAGGTTTGTGTTTAAGATTATCTTTTATGATTGTTGGGAGAAACTTTGGTGTGATCGGAGCTAAGTCGCTGTTTCCGAAATGAAGTAAAATCTCAATCAGGTTTTTGTTTATGATGGTTTATTTGGTTGTTTGGAGAATTTTGTGTATGGTTGGAGTGTTAATTGAAATAAAAATAATGTCGGCATGTGGCTGAAGTGCAGTCCTGTTGGTTTCCAAGGATTTTGGATAAGAAATGAATACCTGAGAGTGCAGGAAATTTTCATTTTGATGTGGCTGGACCTTGGTTCCCTAGGGAATGCTTTTTTTTCTTTCCTTTCTTTTTCTTTTTCTTTTCCCGGCAGCTATTGAATTAGTGGGTTTCCCATAATTTCTTATTGTTTATGAATTGTGATTTGATTTGTCGAAAAACCGTTCTTCTGTTGTCATGGTCGATTTGTCGGTAATTTTAATAGGCTTGTCATTCGCATTTTACTTTGATAAATGCATATGTGGTTACATGTCACTTGGATTGAGTTTTGGTACATCAACAAGACCCAGTATGGATCTTTTTTCTTCTGGTGGGATATGAGGTTGGATTTTGTTGGGTCATAAATTGAATATCATCATATGAAACATCTTTTCGCCTCTGAAATGCTGCTTTGTGCTGTCTTGAGATTGGCATCGTTACTTAGAAGTTTGGAACTGAAATCATTATTCCCATTAGACATTTACTGTTATGTTTTACTCTGAAGTCTGAACAATACATGTTATGATGAATGATTTGTAGAAGTTTCTATATTTATGCTTCTCTTATGATTCTGTTCATTAGACATGCAATAAGTTATCCTTTTTTGTTGTTGTTGTTGTTGTAGCTACATAGATTTTTCTCGAACTTTGAGATTTGCAATGAGGAAGGGTTTGAAAAGAAATGGCTGCAAGTCAGCATCACACCAGCTCTTTAAGGATAGAGCAAAGAATCGAGTCGATGATCTTCAGATGATATTTTCAGATCTGCAATCGGCAAGGAAGGACAGTCGTACAGTTGATGCTGCAGTTCTTGAAGAGCAGGTCTATCTAATGTTGCGTGAATGGAAATCCGAACTTAATGAGCCCTCCCCTGCGCCATCCGTACAAGTGAGGATTTCATATATTTGTTTCTTTACTTCTTGTTATTAGTGATGTATGTTCTATGATGAAGAAAAAGGAGTATGGAAAATTATGACTGAAATGGCTTCTTGTAGAACGATAGTCTTGGTACATTCTCTTCGGACATCTATCGGCTGTTGCATCTTTGTGATGAAGAAGATGATGCTACAAGCCCATTTGAGCTTCCTCTGCCAAAGTCTGAGCCTGACGTTCAGAAATTCCAAGCTGTAGATGCTATTGGCTTCCAAGAGGTAGATTACTTACTTCAGTTTGCATGGTTCTCAATGATTTTTGAAACTGAGGAAATTTGCATTTTTCTGCCACATTGTTATTTGGCATGCATTGGTGAGGAGCTGGGATACTGGGATACTATGGTCTGAAAGTATTTCCTGTGTTGTGTTGACATTCAATGTTCTGTACTGATACCCTAGTATTGTCACATAGAGTCAAAGATATGGCACAGTAAAAGATCCGTGTTTGAATCTTCTGGAAATGACACAAGTTGAGGAGCTGATAGCTTAAGGAAATATAGGGCATATATGGAAGCAAGATCTTGAGTAAATCGAGGCGGGATATGATTAATTGAACCGTTGAAGTGTGCCATAGCTTTTCTAAATACTAAATTATGCACCAGGTTCTCTTTATAGGAAGAAATTGATATATGCTTGTGAGAGTACTCTAGTGCAAACATTGGTTAGTTGGCTCGTGCATTCTATTAAGTTCATCAGCATGTGATGCATGGATAAAATAAGACCAAACACAGTTCCTAGTCTTTGTTTCCATCTGTTAGAGTGTGAGACCAATCTCTGACAACTGGACACTACCTAAAAAAAATAAACTTAATACTTTTCTCTCATTTCTCAAAGAGCATAATAAGATTAATAACCTAGACGACAGGCTAAAAATTAGGGTTGCCTCAGCATTAGAGATCAAATCAACAGACTCTCACCTAGATTTTGCAAATCCTTTGCATTTCTTCTATTTAAACATTGAAATATATCTGTCTTTCTTTTGCAACTTCTAAGTTGCAGCACTGGATGACGTATCATGTATTGATGTGGACGATGACACTGGTTAGTCAGAAATTTATCTCTTCATATTCAGTTGCTTATTGTCTCTGTGACTCTTGTCGTGAAGTTGGTGATCAAAGTATAAAAAGGCTCAAGACGCACCAAGGAGATAGGATTTCCCTGCACCATAGGCGTGTGTCGTTGAAGTTGCACTACATAAAGAGTACATTTTTTGCAAGAAAAAAAATTGTGCGCCTTATCAAATTTGCCTCACCTAGACCAAAAAAGGCGCATGTGAGGCGCGCCTTTATATAGGCTGCTGGTACCTTCTGTGTCGAGATTTCTGTTGTATTAGGAACATCACACTTAGGTTACTCCCCAACTCAATTGTTTGATTGCATTGGAATTTGTGGCTTCCGTTGTTCTGTCATGAGAGTTAAAGCAATAAAACAATTTTGGGTGAATAAGTAGAACATTCGACTGAGTTTCAGATTCCACATCATGGGAATTATGAGGAATATATTCTGGTGAATATTTTATTCAAGTCTTGATGGATTTTTGTAGTTACCTCCAAATTTGCATTTAGCAGAAGCTTGAAACCACTTATGCTTTGTGAATATTGATGGAATATTGAAGCATGAGAAGTTTGATCTAGGTTAAGAACCAATGCTGTAGAAATATGGTCAGATGTATTTGCTTTTATCCTCATAAAGAACAGAAAAAACTCATCCACAAATCAGTACTCTATTTTTTAGTGGGTTGGCCAGACTGACCCAAGGATCCCAGAAAAGAAATTAGATTTATTGGATGGATTCAGTTGAAGTCTAGAAGAATCCAATCAGGTGTTTATAGACTTGGTTTGTATCTACAAGTGCCGACTGTTCAACACTAGAATATTTTAGTTATGATGTGCTTTTCGTAATGATTTTTTAAAAGTCTATCAAGGTTATTTTTTCTCCCTGCCTTTGATCATCCTTTCTGTTCATTTCTGATCAGAAGTTAGAAGAATGAAACTTTATGAGCATTATTGAGTTTAATCAAGTGTTCTATAATCCTGAGAAATCCACCAAATCTAAGTTCTAACGGTTGAATGGATCTTCAAGTGTATGTGGTCTGTTAGGGCCTTTAGGGGTACATCTGATTTCTGAAAAAGAAAGAGATAAGGCCCAAATAGACCTCTTTCTCTTATGGTGTGGATCTTTCCCGTTTAACACATGCTGAATTATTATGGCGACCAGTATGTTACTCTGTTTGATTGTGCACAAGAGCTTATTGACTATGGATCACACTTTTTCTTAGATAACATAATGCATATTTTCTGGTCTGAGAATTTGTCAGTTGAGAAGGCCAAATTTATTTATCCTCTCTTAACATTGTAGATATGACACAAAATCTAAGGATCTTTGCTAGATATTAAAAAAAAGTTGACTGTTCAGCGTTCAAGATATGCTATCCTCTTTGAGTAATGAAAAAAGGTTGCAAAAAAGTATACATTATTGTTAGGAATGAAAACATGTTGCAAGAGATCAACCTCTGATATCTTATTCGAATGTGAAGGGCTATCATCCAACCTAAAATAAACCCGGAGGGCTATTATTATTACTTTTTAAGTCAGAAGCCGTGTTTTGTGATTCTATTTTTGGAACAATTACAACTTAGATTATCTGTTGTTCTTCGAGTTCATTTTCAGCTGTGAAAGTCAAACTAATGTTGCTAGAAAATTTTAGCCATCAATATGGTAGTTGACTTTGAAGTTTGCTTTTAATAGGGCCCTGAAGTGAAGCCTGGATCACAGGAGCCGAATTTCTCATCAGTTGATCAATGCAAAGGATCTCCTGGATTTCGCAGTTTGACAACAACTAATATGGAAATGGCCAACCAGCTTGATTATAATCAATTTAATCTGCATGTTGACCTTGAACATCACTATTTTGGTGGTTATAGTGGTGTTGATGTTGGTGCTCTGTACGCACACCCCATTTCAGGATTTCTGCCCAATGTATGCCCACCACCTTCGGCTTTTCTGGGACCAAAATGTGCACTCTGGGATTGTCCTAGGCCTGCTCAAGGATCAGACTGGTGGCAAGATTACTGCAGTAGTTTCCATGCTACACTTGCATTAAATGAGGGCCCACCTGGAATGACTCCGGTCCTACGTCCCGGAGGCATCGGCCTGAAGGATGGTTTGCTTTTTGCTGCTTTGAGCGCGAAGGTACAAGGAAAAGATGTTGGGATTCCAGCATGCGAGGGGGCAGCAACTGCAAAGTCCCCTTGGAATGCCCCTGGTAAGTTTTTGCTACTTACTTTTCAACTTACCCCATCCTCCTCCTATGACTGTCATAGTTTAAAAAGCCACATTGTAGGAATTGAACTCCCTAGAAAATTGAACTCCCATATTACCCTTTTAGATCACATTGTATTTACTACATTAGTGGCTGATGGCCTTTTTAAAATGCTAAGAGGTGTAATCTTCTGAATATCGACAAGCTGCATCAAAATGGCAGTCTTTGAAGAATGCAAAAGAGAGTCAATTTAGGACATATTTCTGTTTCATTTCCCCCATTTGCAGATTTGCAATGTGTTCATTTGGTTTATTTTTTCCATTCTATTGCAGAGCTTTTTGACCTCTTGGTTCTTGAGGGTGAAACTATTAGGGAGTGGCTCTTCTTTGACAAACCTCGAAGAGCATTTGAGAGTGGAAACAGAAAGCAGAGATCATTGCCAGATTACAGTGGCCGAGGGTGGCATGAGTCGAGAAAACAAGTTATGGATGAGTTCAATGGGCTGAAAAGATCTTATTATATGGATCCTCAGCCACTGAATAACTATGAATGGCATCTGTACGAGTACGAGATTAATAAGTGTGATGTGTGTGCACTGTATAGATTGGAACTCAAGCTGGTAGATCGTAAGAAAACTCCCAGAGGGAAATCAGGAAATGATTCTGTTTCTGAGCTACAGAAGCAGATGGGTAGACTTACTGCTGAGTTTCCGCTCGATAACAGACGTCCACTGAAAGGAAGGACTAAGTTCAACAGCAAAGACGGTGTTGGAAATCTCCAATCTGATCCCAATGAATTAATCAATGGAGATAAAACATTTGATCATGGGGTTGGTGCACCATATGGGTATCTTGTGGAGAATATAGGTGATTACTACCTCAAGTAGAGATATAATGGTCCAGTTGGCGGATTTTGTTCATCTACTGACAGTTCTGTTTTCAGGGTTTGATCATCTTCAATAACATAGATAAGACCCTCGTTTGTTTTTAATCCGAGGATCTTGTATATAGATTATCCTGGTTTTTATCCAAGATAATGGCTTTTGTCATTTCTGGATTATATCTGACAAATGAAGAGGGGTTAAAATTGCCAGTATTTACTTATATAGTGAAGGTCAGCAAATTTGGTAGGGGATGTACATTCTAACGCTGGTTTCTACATGGTTTGGAGACTGCAAAGTGGGATGCTTTCTTTTTCTTCTGGAAATGTCAACAAAAATTTATGTAACGGCTGCTGTTGCACTTTAGTTTCTGCTACAAGATGAGATACATGTCAACTCTCTCTGTCTCTTGTTGTCATCTTCTCCCAAAGTTACGTAAACCAATCTGTATCATGTATGACGAGAAATCTTTAACATTGTGCTGTAATGTTAGAAACTAGAAGATGCTTAGTATTACCTCTGAACGTGTTCTTCATAATATATGTCACAGTGAATTGAACATGCACGACCTTTTGTCATTATCAGTGACAGGAAATAATTAAATTCTCATTATCTGGTTACTTTTTATTTGTGGTTGTGGTGAAAATGATATTATAATCTTACAATGGATTGACTATGCGCAACTATTTGGCTCTGGCTAATGTTTTGATGTAATAGGTGATGCAGTTTGTACTTGAACAAGGTAATCAAGTTTGTCATTTGACTGTATTATTCCTAATTTACTATACACTAAACTGTATAACCACTGAGTCATCTCTATCTTCACCCCCTGGTAAAATTTTGTCAGGGACATTGAGATATTTTATCATTAACAAACACTATATATCAGGAAAGACATTTCGAACATCCTAATTAATATACGTGACTGTTAATCCTGGATAATTTCGAACATCCTAATTAATATATATGACTGTTCATCCTGAACAATTATATCTGGAGAGAGGGATGAGGGAATACTCTTTTCATTTTTTGATGTCATAATCTGCTCGACTCGCATACTGGACAGAGGGATGAGGGAATACTCTTCTCATTTTTCATTGGCTGGCTTTGTTGTATGTTTTTAGCCATGGCCCATGTAATAGTTTAGTATTCGGCTTGTTTTATTCGCTTTTCTTAGTTTCCTGATTTAGATTGTATTTGTTTTTTCGTTGAACGAACTCTTTATCAAAGCAAAAGAAAAAATTAGTTTCTCAACCTTTAGAGCATTTAAAAGTAAATTATATACTCCGTATAAAACAAGAACGCAGTTGAAATTTGAAATAAGTAGCATCATCAGAAATCAGTAGAGCTATCAAAAACTGACCCGACTCGAAAACCCGACCTGAATCGATCGAACCCGTAACCGACTATAACCCGAAATTTTGGTAAAACAGGTAACCCGAAATCCGACCTGTACCCGACTCGTAAAAACCGATAACTGGTTTTAACCCGATGTTGTATGACCCGAACCCGACACCCGACCGAAAGATAACCGATAACCGAACAAACCCGACTGTTCTGAATCCGATTCGATACCCGACAAATCGACAATGACCTTAACTCGATTTTTACCACATAACCTGTTAGTGACTCGACCTGTGCAGTAAATATTTTACGCTTGAATATTTTGAGATGACCAAATCAGTTATTCACTCAATCTGAACCCGTGTTCGAGATTGAACCCGAACTGAATTTTAACCGACCCGAAAATTTCCGATCCGAACTTGACCCCAAACCCGACTATATAAGACCCGAACCCGAAATCGATCCCGACCCGAACATGACTCGACCCGAACCCAACTTGTACCCGAAATGAGAAAAAAACCCGGCATAACCGAACAGAACCCAACCTGTACCCGAATGATAAAGTCACCCGACACGACCCGACCTGTTCATGACCCAAGACCCGAGATGACCTGACCCGAACCCGCCCCAATAACCTATTTTGACAGCTCTAAAAATCAGTAGTCATAAACAATATTTAACTAGTTACACGCTAAGCTACTGGAATTCAGTCAGTCTTATTGAACACATGCCCGGTAGAATGCATTGCATTAACCTATTACTCCCTAGCTCCATTCCTTGTAGATTGCCTCATACCCATTTTTCACTTTATTAAAGCTTGAGAAAAATGGTGTACGCGAATTGGGAAAGTTGTTCACATGAGGAGCGAGTGGGAAAACATACCGTAAAAACTAGGTATGGGGCAAACTCAAAGGGACATCGCAGAATGACATATGAGAGCAATAAAGGGTAAAATTGTTAAAAAAAAATTCCGGCGTCCTTTCTTCTTCCCATTTACTGCTATGCTCTTATTACTTCACTCAACCACCATTTTCAGTAAAAAAATAAAACCTCAACCACACCATTTATCTCTTTCATTCTGATTTGCCTTCCACAATATTCATAAACTTGTCATGATTCAACATAAGCCGATTCCAAACAGATAGGCAATCCAGATTACAAGTATAATCAGAATACATTTCCATTTGCACAATCTCCTTAACACGAACAATATATTGACCCTCCATCCGAGAAATTAGATTACCAGTAGCTCATTTGCTGAAGCTCTGAAGGAGTAGGTACTTGTCTGAATGTCTTGTTCATACGAAAATTACTACATCCTCAATGTATTCCCAGACCACAGTCACGAACTCAACCGACGTTTGTGATATTCCCTTCACTTTCTTCTGTAATGCAGCGAGAAAAGCCCAGCGGGAAAGGAAATTCGGTAACCCAATTCCTTTAGCTTCTTCAAGAACACGGATCTCTTCCATCAGGAAATTACCTGATTTTTTTAGGAAAATTTGGCAATATTAATCCAACCTTTGACTGATTTTCTTTTATTAAGCCCACCTACGACATATTTTTTAATAATCCCACCTTTACTACCCAACGACTTTTATTGTGCCCAATACGTCATAAACCTATTGTAGGCGGTAATATGTCCCTACGTGGCAGTACTTTCTCTCGATATATTCAGTCATCATCATCAATTCATCACCATCTCGATGATTTTTTCACCGATTACCGGTCACTTAAGCCTAATAAAAGTCGTTGGGTAGTAGATGTGGGATTATTAAAAAATATGTCGTAGGTGGGATTAATAAAAGAAAACCGGGCAAAGGTTGGATTAATATTACCAAATTTTCCATTTTTTTAACATAATTTTCTTTTGGTTGCATTAGCTTCAAGAACAACCTATCACCTCATTCATACGAGTTGTACAATGCATTGTCGTATCATCAGGACACTTGTCGTATTCTCTTTAGATTAAAATCTTCCTTAGGGATTTCTTTACTGAACCAACACTCTGCATGAACACTGCCATAACTTCTTCCACTAAGGACAATTTACGTGGCATGTTGTTCAATTCAGCACCATAAACATTCCACTTTTCACTGATCTTCTTGACAATGTTAGACAAAGTCTCGGAAATGATGTTAGCTTGTATATGAACCAACTTATGAGCCAACATTGGCACTCCCACGATTGCTTATCAATCCTCGACAACAAAGGGATCTTGAAACCAGATGATTTTCCATCAAAAAAACCAGTTTATTTCCCCTCCAAAAAACTTGAGTTGGATTTGAGATGTTTGGTTGGTAATGTTGTTCTTATAAGAGTTAGATAAGCGCATGATTTTTTGGTTTGTTTGTTTCACACACACAATATTTTGGAGGGAAGCATGAGTCAATGGCCGGAAAATTGACAAGTTGGCCAGGTTGTTGCTCTAAGGTGCCATTTTTAATACAACTTTTTAATTCAAGTTACTATTTGAAAAAACTGAACAAATAAGGTAGTAGTTCACAAAGTGATCGAAGCCAAAAAAAAGTACTTTTTGACAGTTTACCTAATAAAAGGCATGGGGGACTATGTTAATATGGATACACTTCTCCAACGTATGAAGTCAAACCAAGAAGAACTTTAGGTTTCTTTCTAGCAATGTGACTTAAACCACATGAGCAAAAGTCCATTTAAGATGCATTTTTTTTTTCCAATTTACATTATTTTCACTAGGGAACCACATTTTAAAGTATTTCATAAATAATCAAGTTGACCTGCTCATGGTCAAAGTATTACAAAGTCAAGGAGAGATAAAATTTCCCAGGCCAAAAGACCAAAGAAGAAAAGCACAATTATTAGGTTTCCTATTCACTACTTATCCCTTCCACTTAATTTCCTAAGAATTATACTGATCTTTGTATCATTCCTTATATTTTGAACAAAGCTCTACTTCATACTGCATCATTCGTAGCCTTCTAATTATTATATACACAAGCTCCAGGCCTTCTAGCACTATGAATCCATCACTAGTAGAAAAAAGCTCAAGTGTTGTCTTTTCCATAGGCAGCAAACGACGTAGTAGCAACACATATTTCTCAAGTGCTGCCAAAGTACAAGTGCTGCTTGTTTTGGAAAATGTGCAGCACTTGAAATAAAAACGAGCAACACTTGGTCTAGAAATGTGTTATATTATTGATTTTCTTGCTATGTTATATAATTCAACCATTCCACTAGCTAGCCTTCATATATCATTAATAAAAACAAGTAACCAATTATATAGATAATTGAATAAAATAGTACAAAAATGAATTACAAAGTCGATTATATTACAATCAATAGAAAAAAAGCATCCATTGTCAAAGATTCATTACAAGAAAAAAGTTCAACATATCAAAGGAAATCACTAGTAATGAAGTTTGCCAACTTGTCTCGAACTTCACGTATCTTTTTGATTGTGAAGGGTTGCTCCCTTGGATTATTAAATAACTTAATAAGATCGACCATCATAAAAATAAATAATACTTTAGTTATATCATAAATATTATACCGTACAATAATAAAAATAATATTTTGCTCCTAATATTTGAAATAATGAACCATAGCAATGAACTTAAAACCTATTCATGTATGATTATTCTTACTTTTATGATTTAAAGACTCAATCATACCTTCACCCAAGGTGCATCAGTCTCATACCAAGGTTCAGATCGGAACAACTAGTTGGAGCAATGCTTTCGATCAGTGAGTTCTAATCTATGTTAGGCTCACAGCTTACTCTTGACTGAACCTATAAGGTGTAATACCCCGAAATTTCAACGCTCGATTAATTAAGTTTAATTATTTTATTTGCTTAAAATTCGTTTTAAATCGTAATTTCATATTTTATTAACAAAAGTTTTATTTATAACTTTTAATATTACTTCACGATTTATTTTTCAGAATATAAAATTTAATCTCGTATTTTCGAGAATAATTACGTTTTAAATACTTCGTAACTTATAAAAGATTTTAAAATACTCCCTCCGTATTTTTTTAAGAGATACACTTGCCTTTTCCGGCCGTATTTTTTTAAGAGATACATTTGCCATTTTTGGTAACTTATCAACCCCACCACCTAATTAAATAATATATCTACTACACCTTTTGGCCCACCATCCAATTAAAAAAAATAATTTTACAACTACACTGACAGGCTAAAGTCGTATCACCTAATAAAAAATAACCTAAGTCCACTAGCTAGGTAGCAAGGGAAGCCAGGATCGAATCCACAGGGAAACAGACGTTCTTTCTACTATCAATTAATTAATCTAGACTATTGTGAACAAGAGTTGGTTGGTGATTTGTATGCTAAGACTACGAACGATAATTAAACGAGTATGAATCAATATATTAAGGAATCTAGGGCATATGTTCACCAACAAATAACAATCCAGAACAATGAACAATCACGATAATTAACAAAGTAATTAATTAGATTAGCATGCTCTCTCAAGTCGATACTAATCATAGACTTAGAATTAACGGGCTCTCGCTACGTATTAACTCTAATTCCACCTATTGACACAAGCCTAAACATCAAATTGCATCTCTCGAATCTTAATTTGATATAGCATACCTACCACAATTAAACCTGCGCAAATCTAATTGTATAGTGAAATAAACCAATCAATAGGAATCAATTGCAATGCCAACAATCATGATTATTCAATATCCCTTCATATCATTCATGGATCCCCAAACCCTAGAAATTAGACTACTCAAGCATATTAACAATAAACAAAGCAATTAGCATGATTGAAAACATAATTAAAGCTAAACAAAGAATTGAAATAAAGAACAATACCTTAATTGAAGAAAAAGAGAAATAGAAAGCTTGAATTTTTTATTGAAATTGAAAACTAAGTGTTTGCATAAATCTAGAGAGAATTTAAACTAAGTAAATAAAACTAAGGGTCTAATACTAGGAAAAAATAAGATGTTAACTAAAATAATAGGGCTTAGTATATATAGTTTGCCCAAAATAACAAAAGAAAACCGGAAAATAAAACGCGCAGAAACCCGCCCAGGTTGTCGTCGCCCGGTCGGGCGACCTTCCGCCCGACAGGCGGTCAGCTCGAAATCCGCCCGTCGGGCGCAGGTTCGCCCGCCGGGCGCAAGGAGACATTCTGAAAATCATCGGCACGCGCCTGGTCGGGCAACTCCCGCCCGTCGGGCAGACCTTCGCCCGTCGGGCAGCCATTCGCCCGCCGGGCGCGCGTACAAGCAGCACGATCCTCTATCTTTAAAACGCCATATCTCCTTCGTTATTCGTCGGAATTAGGTGAGTGACCACTCGTTGGAAAGATATTGAAGTCTAGAATCCAACCCAATTGGAATGACTTCATTTGGAGTTGTAGAAAGAAAGTTATGATCAAAAGAGTAGACGAGTGTCGGTTTTCTACTTCTTTCTCTATCCGCTTTGCTCGCAAACTCTTCCAACTCAATGTGTGTGCTCTCGAAAGTACATAATCTCTTGTATTGATTCAAATGAGTAGGAAATGCACAAAAATATGCTAATTCCTACAATGATGAGCCTGAAACTACAAACACACTACAAGGAGCACATTAGTACTAAAAATCGCTCCGAAGAGCTCATTTGAGATCAAAAAGTACTAAGGGACGGGGGTAAAAACACTATAAAATATGAAAATATCAAACTCCCCCAAGCTAGATCTTTGCTTGTCCCTAAGCAAAGAAATCATCGATGAATACATAAATCAACTTCACCCCAAACACATCTTAAAACAATGGATACGATTCAAGGTAAAATTCAACAAGCATGCATCAATGCCAACCAATCAAATCCATTCAACCACAAATCCTCCCTAACAATCGTCACGCAGAGCGAACCACAAGTGCACAATGGAATTCAAGACTAGTGCTCACACACTCTTCACTCATTTATATGGCGGGTAAAAGATGTACCCGTTTGCTCTCCTCCCAATATGTATGTGAACAATGCCCTCCCAAACTCACAACACTCGTGTGTTTAAAAGAACAAGCACTCAACCTAATAGTCGACTCGGAATATGTCATGTCATAACTTGCATTGATAAACAACTACTTTCACATTAATATGACTCTATGCACAAAGGTCGGAAGGTCTTCAAAGCTTGTAATGATAGGCTTAGGTAGGGGTGCGGTAAATTTGGGTAAAATGTGAGCTTAAAGCCTTGGCTTTGGGGAGCATAAATCCTAGCAAAACCATGATCAACCACAAATGATGACCACAACTCTCCCACTCAACACATGATGAAACAACAAACAAACCACACTATACTTTCTTGCCTTTCTTTCACAATTCAAATCAATCACTCATAAAGATAAGAAATTACAATACTTGAATGAAACAATGCTTTGAATTTTTCTGAGAGTAATGAATTTTTTCTCTTTTTGGCTCGATCTCCATTTTTTTTTTTCTTTTGGAAGCCTTCACATTTTCTATTCTTCTCATCTCTTTCACTCTTCATTACTTTTTTTTCCTTTTCAAACAATAAACATGATAAGAAGAACTTCCTTTTTGAATACTCACTTTGTGCTCAAAATGTAGCACACTACAACTCCCTCGCCTCACTACTATTAGCTCCCCCAAACTAGGCTTGGGACTAGTAACCAATGGGGCTTTCATGGGCTTGTAATATGGCTAGTCACCGAATAAAGGGGCACAAGCAACAACATGGGCAGAAAAGAGGGAACAAATGTATCTAATTTCATCTGAAGGCTACCTAAATAGAAAAATGCCTTCGTCCTCCTCAATGTGCATGTATATGAGTCATAAAACATTACTAACAGTTGCATATCAATACTCAAAATCAATGACACACCAGGAAGCTATCACACATTCCTAAACAAATCAACTAGCCAAGCACCAAGTCCACAAATAGTTGGTCAAAGTTGACTCATATCAAGGCATCAAAGTAATCAAATATCAAATCATGGCTAACATATCAACATTGCTCGTCATCAAAAACCAAGAATCAAAACAATTTTCAATCAAGGGGCACATGGAAGCATGATTTTGTATTTTATCGGAACGTATTTTTGTTTTTTTTTGTTTTTTTTTCAAAAGCGATAAACTACTCTAGAAAGCAATAACACATACCTCCCCCAAGCCAAACTCAGCAATGTCCTCAGTGCTTGAAGGAGTGGAGATCGAGGGTCTCAATCTTCATTGAACCCCTCCGGCTCCAACTCTTATGTGCCTCCTGCAAAGCGATTGGTTAGTAAATAACCAACCAACGAGCGTAGAAGCTTGTCATGCGCACTCGCACATCTTTCGTGCAACAAGACATGCACGATAATCAACAGCAACATTTGCATAAAGTCCGAATGAGCTCTATGCCAGTAAGGAGTAGGATGCCTAAAGGAAGAAGAACAAAAAGAAAAAACAATAATAAAAGAAGAATAAGAAAAAGAAGGAAAAGAGAAAGTAGGCATACTCTCCTTATGGAAATTGTTTTTGCGGACTATTGATTCTTCAACCTCAATGATCAATGAAATAACTCTCTCTGTGTTTTGGCATTCATGGTGGACAGGCTCTTCACCATATAGAGCTCTCTGCAAAGCATCCACCTCTTCTTTGTAATTACTATAAGTACCTGCAAAAGACTCACAAAGAGGAACATACTCTATTGGGTCATTGGGCTTTTGATTTTCGTGGGGAGGAGGAAGATCCTCAAGCAAAGGTTTTATGGGGAAAGAGAAGGGGAGTGAGACGGTGTAAACGGGGCTAAGATAAACCCTTTCTGGACTTGGAATATGAGGGGTAGGGGTTGACTCAACAACAAGGGTTTTATCAACTTCAACTTCCTCATGGACTTGCTCTATAACATATGGCTTTTCAGTTTCAACAAATCCTTCATCTATTGATCCAACAGTCACATCATCATCCTCCAACTCATCCTCAACCTCTGTTATAAGTTCCTCCCACTTTTGGTTGCCTATGGGTTCACTCAGTTGACCCCCATCCCCAACACAAGTCGAATCATTATTTTCAATAATTTCTTGAACTTTTCTAAATCTCTCAAGAGTAGCCTTACTAGCTTTAATAATCTCATTACTAGTCTCTTGAGATCTTGGGGGAGTTTGATATGTTCATATTTTATAGTGTGTTTACCCCCGTCCCTTAGTACATTTTGATCTCAAATGAGCTATTCGGAGCGATTTTTAGTACTAATGTGCTCGTTATAGTGTGTTTGTAGTTTCAGGTTCATCATTGTAGGAATTAGCATGTTTTTGTGCATTTTCTACTCATTTTAATCAATATGAGAGATTATGTACTTTCGAGAGCACACACATTGAGTTGGAAGAGTTTTCGAGCAAAGCGGATAGTGAAAGAACTAGAAAACCGACACTCGTCTACTCTTTTGATCATAACTTACATTCTACAACTCCAAATGAAGTGATTCTAATTGGGTTGGATTCTAGACTTCAATATCTTTCCAACGAGTGGTCACTCGCCTAATTCCGATGAATAACGAAAGAGATATGGCGTTTTAAAGATAGAGGATCGTGCAGTTTGTACGCGCGCCCGACGGGCGAATGGCTGCCCGACGGGCGAACGTCTGCCCGACGGGCGGGAGCCGCCCGACCGGGCGCGTGCCGATGATTTCCAGAATTTCTCCCTCCGCCCGGCGGGCAGACCTGCGCCCGACAGGTGCGTTACGAGCTGGTCGCCCGACGGGCGAAAGGCTGCCCGACCGGGCGACGACAACCCAGGGGCCTTTTTGCGCGGTTTTCTTCCGGTTTTTCCTTATGTTTATGGGCAAACTATAAATACTAGGCTTAGTTATTTTAGTTGGGCATCTTATTTTTTCCTAGTATTAGACCCTTAGTTTTATTTACTTAGTTTAAATTCTCTCTAGATTTATGCAAACACTTAGTTTTCAATTTCAATAAAAAATTCAAGCTTTCTATTTCTCTTGTTCTTCAATTAAGGTATTGTTCTTTATTTCAATTCTTTGTTTAGCTTTAATTATGTTTTCAATCATGCTAATTTCTTCGTTTATTGTTAATATGCTTGAGTAGTCTATTTTCTAGGGTTTGGGGATCCATGAATAATATGAAGGGATATTGAATAATTGTGATTGTTGGCATTGTAATTAATTCCTATTGATTGGTTTATTTCACTATACAATTAGATTTGCGCAGGTTCAATTGTGGTAGTTATGCAATATCAAGTTAAGATTCGAGAGATGCAATTTGATGTTTAGGCTTGTGTCAATAGGTGGAATTAGAGTTAATACGTAGCGAGAGCCCGTTAATTCTAAGTCTATGATTAGTATTATTCGAGAGATCATGCTAGTCTAATTAATTACTTTGTTGATTATCGTGATTGTTTATTGTCCTGGATTGTTATCTGTTGGTGAACCTATGCCCTAGATTCCTTAATATATTGATTCCTAGTTGTTTAATTATCGCCGTAGTTTTAGAAAACCACCAATCCAACTCTTGTTCCCAATAGTCTAGTCTAATTGATTAATAGTAGAAAGAACATTGTTTCCCTGTGGATTCGATCCTGACTTCCCTTGCTACCTAGCTAGTGGACTTAGGTTATTTTTGATTAGGTGATACGACTTTAGCCTGTCAAAATTTGGCGCCGTTGCCGGGGAAACGGTTTTATTTTCTGTTGTTGATTGCTTATCCTAGATTATTGTTTGTTACTACTCAAGGAACTCACGTTCCTTGAGACCGGATCTCACATTGTTTTGTAGTCTTTGTCTATGCCCAGGACCGTAGGTACTAGCAATCTTACTCCATTCGATCCTGAGCCCGAAAGAACTTTTCGTAGACGAAGAACTTTCATTGCACAGTGTGGGAATTACTCTGATTCTGATCATAATATTGGCGATCTTTTTCCTTCAGATACAGGTTCAGTTTCAGAGATAGAGATGGGTGACGAAAATCTGATACCGCCACCTACCCCACGGCTTACGGACTATTCTAAGCCAAGTCTGTCCGTGCTACCAAAGGTGATCATGCCTTCTATTGCAGCTGAGACCTTCAAGATTGAGCCTGCATTGATTAACATGATCGAGAGACGCCAGTACGGTGGGGAACCAGGTGAAGATCCGAATCTTCACATTCAGTCCTTTATCCAATATTGCTCCACCATCAAGCAAAAGGGGTTGACTCCGGAGCAGACTATGGAGATACTTTTCCCGTTCTCTTTGAGTGGGAAAGCTAAACTGTGGATTAATGGGTTGAATCGGGCGGCTTTGAAAATCAATAATTGGGAATCCTTGGCTCTTGCTTTTTATGTTAAATATTTTCCACCTGAGAAAACGGCTCGTCTGAGGGGTCAGATATTAGGTATCTCACAACAAGCGGATGAGAGTTTGTTCGAGGTTTGGGAGAGATTCAAGGATTTGCAAAGAGAATGCCCGCACCATGGTTTGGAAGATTGGTTCTTGATTCAGCAGTTTTATAATGGTCTGGGCAATGAGTCTAGATGTTTGTTGGATTCAGCTGCCAGTGGGAGGTTCATGCAACTTGAGGTGCCTAGAGCTATGGAGGTGATTGAGGAGATAGCCATTCACAATGCCCAGTATGGAAATCCTAGAGGCCTATCTAACAGGGGTGGTAAGCATGATTTAAATTCTATTGAACAATTAACTGCCCAATTGACTGCTTTACATTATAAGTTCGATAATATGCAAGCGGCCAATGCTCAATCTGCCCAACCTGTTAGTGTAGCTGCTATGAGTGCCCAACCTACTACTATTTTTGAAAGTTGTGGAATGTCTGGTCATTATGCACAGGAATGTAGAAGCTCTATTGAACAATGTAATACATTTCAATCCTACAAACAAAACAACCCATTCTCCAACTCTTACAATGAGGGCTACAAAAATAACCCTCTGCTTTCCTACAGGAGCAACAATATCCAAAACCCTCACCAAGTTCAACATCCACCACCACAACCATATCAACCCCCACACCAACAATCTTACCAACCCCGAAACAACTACAACCAACAGTCTAGTGGGCCACCTGGGTTCTCTAGACAACACACATCACCCCCACAACCACAACCTCAAGCCACACAGCCTGACCCTATGCTAGTAGAGATGAGAAACATGATGCTACAAATGCAAAAATCTCTAAGTGAAAAGGATGCAAAAATCGATGCTCTTACTGCTCATAACAAGATCATTGATACACAGTTGGCACAGATGGCTACTACTATTGCAGGGAGGCCACCAGGCCAACTTCCTTCACAGCCCGAAAATAGAGAGACTGCTAATGCAATTACATTGAGGAGTGGTAGGGATTATGATGGTCCTTCTATGCCGGTTGAGGTTGATTCCGGGGTGTCTGCTAGTGATCTGGTCAGTGAGGAAATCCCGAAGATAGTTATGGGTGAAAAGGAACCAGCTGAAAAGGTAGTCAATGAGAATGAGGTTACAACTGCGGTTAAGAAGGGGGCGGATATACAAGTACCACCTATTGCACTCCCCTTCCCAAACCGACAACTCAAGAATAAGCTAGACAAGCAGTTTGGCAGATTCTTGGAAGTGGTAAAAAATTTGCAGGTAACGGTTCCTTTTACTGAATTAATTTTACAAGTTCCTGCTTATGCTAAATTCATGAAAGATATTTTGACCAGAAAACGTGCTTTTTGTGAGGTAGAGGCTGTAGCTTTTACTGAGGAATGTAGTGCTTATTTGCAAAACAAGTCTCCACCTAAACTTAAGGACCCCGGGAGTTTTTCCATCCCATGTAACATTGGCACCGTATTTATTGATAAAGCTTTATGTGATCTAGGTGCTAGTGTGTCTGTCATGCCTTTGTCTGTCTGTACTAAACTGAATATGGGTGAGCTTAAGGTTACCAATATCACTCTACAAATGGCCGACCGTTCTGTCAAATACCCCTTAGGTGTTTTAGAGGACGTCCCTGTTAGAGTAGGTAAATTCTATATACCTGTAGACTTTGTAGTATTAGACATGCAGGAGGATTCTCAAATTCCCATAATCTTAGGTAGACCCTTCCTTCACACGACGGGGGCGGTAATTGATGTTAAAAGTGGGAAATTAACATTGTCTGTTGGGGATGATAAGGTGACTTTCAATCTAAACAGTGCTTTAAAAAGTCCCATGCTAGAGGAGGAAAAATGCTATCGCATAGATGTAGTTGACCTTATTACTCGTGATAACGTCTCCCAAGCTCTCGAAAGAGACCCTTTGGAGGCAGTGCTTTGTTGTGAGTCTTCTGCAGGTGATAGCAGTTCTTGGAGTGCTGAAGTGGATGCTCTGGAGTTGGCTCTTAATGGTGGAGAATCTGAGCCGGAGAGCATCAAATTGAAGAGGTTAGTTCGGCCGGTTTGTTCTGTTAAAGAGGTAAAGAAACCCGAACTTAAGCCTCTTCCTGCTAACCTTAAGTATGCGTTTTTTAGATAATGAACAACTTTGCCCTGTGATCCAACCCCAGCGTCGTTTGAACCCTGTCATGCAAGATGTTGTAAAAGCTGAAGTTATGAAATTGCTTGATGCGGGTATAGTGTATGCTGTGTCTGTTCCCTGTGGATTCGATCCTGACTTCCCTTGCTACCTAGCTAGTGGACTTAGGTTATTTTTGATTAGGTGATACGATTAGGTTATGAAATTTGACAGGCTAAAGTCGTATCACCTAATCATAAATAACCTAAGTCCACTAGCTAGGTAGCAAGGGAAGTCAGGATCGAATCCACAGGGAAACAATGTTCTTTCTACTATTAATCAATTAGACTAGACTATTGGGAAAAAGAGTTGGTTTGGTGGTTTTCTAAAACTACGGCGATAATTAAACAACTAGGAATCAATATATTAAGGAATCTAGGGCATAGGTTCACCAACAGATAACAATCCAGGACAATAAACAATCACGATAATCAACAAAGTAATTAATTAGACTAGCATGCTCTCTCGAATCGATACTAATCATAGACTTAGAATTAATGGGCTCTCGCTACGTATTAACTCTAATTCCACCTATTGACACAAGCCTAAACATCAAATTGCATCTCTCGAATCTTAACTTGATATTCCATAACTACCACAATTGAACCTGCGCAAATCTAATTGTATAGTGAAATAAACCAATCAATAGGAATTAATTACAATGCCAACAATCACAATTATTCAATATCCCTTCATATTATTCATGGATCCCCAAACCCTAGAAAATAGACTACTCAAGCATATTAACAATAAACGAAGCAATTAGCATGATTGAAAACATAATTAAAGCTAAACAAAGAATTGAAATAAAGAACAATACCTTAATTGAAGAACAAGAGAAATAGAAAGCTTGAATTTTTTATTGAAATTGAAAACTAAGTGTTTGCATAAATCTAGAGAGAATTTAAACTAAGTAAATAAAACTAAGGGTCTAATACTAGGAAAAAATAAGATGCCCAAACTCAGCAATGTCCTCAGTGCTTGAAGGAGTGGAGATCGAGGGTCTCAATCTTCATTGAACCCCTCCGGCTCCAACTCTTATGTGCCTCCCGCAAAGCGATTGGTTAGTAAATAACCAACCAACGAGCGTAGAAGCTTGTCATGCGCACTCGCACATCTTTCGTGCAACAAGACATGCACGATAATCAACAGCAACATTTGCATAAAGTCCGAATGAGCTCTATGCCAGTAAGGAGTAGGATGCCTAAAGGAAGAAGAACAAAAAGAAAAAACAATAATAAAAGAAGAATAAGAAAAAGAAGGAAAAGAGAAAGTAGGCATACTCTCCTTATGGAAATTGTTTTTGCGGACTATTGATTCTTCAACCTCAATGATCAATGAAATAACTCTCTATGTGTTTTGGCATTCATGGTGGACATGCTCTTCACCATATAGAGCTCTCTGCAAAGCATCCACCTCTTCTTTGTAATTACTATAAGTACCTGCAAAAGACTCACAAAGAGGAACATACTCTATTGGGTCATTGGGCTTTTGATTTTCGTGGGGAGGAGGAAGATCCTCAAGCAAAGGTTTTATGGGGAAAGAGAAGGGGAGTGAGACGGTGTAAACGGGGCTAAGATAAACCCTTCCTGGACTTGGAATATGAGGGGTAGGGGTTGACTCAACAACAAGGGTTTTATCAACTTCAACTTCCTCATGGACTTGCTCTATAACATATGGCTTTTCAGTTTCAACAAATCCTTCATCTATTGATCCAACAGTCACATCATCATCCTCCAACTCATCCTCAACCTCTGTTATAAGTTCCTCCCACTTTTGGTTGCCTATGGGTTCACTCAGTTGACCCCCATCCCCAACACAAGTCGAATCATTATTTTCAATAATTTCTTGAACTTTTCTAAATCTCTCAAGAGTAGCCTTACTAGCTTTAATAATCTCATTAGTAGCCTCTTTAGATCTAGTACACTGAATCTCAATCTCAGAGTTTAATCTTCTTAATTCCTCTAAGAAGCTATCTCTGCTTTCTGATTTGGGTTGAACAGGATTGGGCAAGGGTTCACAATAATACACGGGAGAAGCAATTGTGGAATCATGAGGCAAAACATTGATATCCATGCAAGGGTTAGATAAGTCATTAGAATAGACATGATTATCATAAACATTAGAATGCACCTCATTATAACAAGAATTCAAGGGAGAGGGGGTAGAACCATGTAGATTATGCTCATAATTTGGGTTAGCACATGTAACATGAATGGCCATTTCACGCTCATACAAATCCCTTGCAAACCACATATAGTAATCCCACATATCATCCAAAGACAAGGCTCGAAAATCACCATTAAATCTACTTTCTATCACATTCCTTGTATACTCATTTAAACCACCATAAGCAAAACCACAAGAATCCCAAAGATTAAGATTGTGGTAACCAATAAAATCATTAAGCCTATCAAAATACACCCAAAAAGGCTCATTTACGAATTGAGGGAAAGAATAATAATCCATTTATTTTCAAAAAAAAAACAAAAAAAACGAAAACAAAACAAAAAAATAAAAAAACAGAAAAAAAATAAAAAATAAACTAAATAAACTAAATAAAATAAAATATATACATGGTCTCAAAGAACTGGAAGTTCTCCGAGACTCAAAAAAATAATCTAGACCACAAAATTAATAGCAGAAAATAAAACTGTTTCCCCGGCAACGGCGCCAAAATTTGACAAGCTAAAGTCGTATCACCTAATCAAAAATAACCTAAGTCCACTAGCTAGGTAGCAAGGGAAGTCAGGATCGAATCCACAGGGAAACAAACGTTCTTTCTACTAACAATTAATTAATCTAGACTATTGTGAACAAGAGTTGGTTGGTGATTTGTATGCTAAGACTACGAATGATAATTAAACGAGTATGAATCAATATATTAAGGAATCTAGGGCATAGGTTCACCAACAAATAACAATCCAGAACAATTAACAATCACGATAATTAACAAAGTAATTAATTCGATTAGCATGCTCTCTCAAGTCGATACTAATCATAGACTTAGAATTAACGGGCTCTCGCTACGTATTAACTCTAATTCCACCTATTGACACAAGCCTAAACATCAAATTTCATCTCTCGAATCTTAATTTGATATTGCATACCTACCACAATTAAACCTGCGCAAATCTAATTGTATAGTGAAATAAACCAATCAATAGGAATCAATTGCAATGCCAACAATCATGATTATTCAATATCCCTTCATATCATTCATGGATCCCCAAACCCTAGAAATTAGACTACTCAAGCATATTAACAATAAACAAAGCAATTAGCATGATTGAAAACATAATTAAAGCTAAACAAAGAATTGAAATAAAGAACAATACCTTAATTGAAGAACAAGAGAAATAGAAAGCTTGAATTTTTTATTGAAATTGAAAACTAAGTGTTTGCATAAATCTAGAGAGAATTTAAACTAAGTAAATAAAACTAAGGGTCTAATACTAGGAAAAAATAAGATGTTAACTAAAATAATAGGGCTTAGTATATATAGTTTGCCCAAAATAACAAAAGAAAGCGGGAAAATAAAACGCGCAGAAACCCGCCCAGGTTGTCGTCGCTCGGTCGGGCGACCTTCCGCCCGACAGGCGGCCAACTCGAAATCCGCCCGTCGGGCGCAGGTCCACCCGCCGGGCGCAGGGAGACATTCTGGAAATCATCGGCACGCGCCTGGTCGGGCAGCTCCCGCCCGTCGGGCAGACCTTCGCCCGTCGGGCAGCCATTCGCCTGCCGGGCGCGCGTACAAACTGCACGATCCTCTATCTTTAAAACACCATATCTCCTTCGTGATTCGTCAGAATTTGGTGAGTGACCACTCGTTGGAAATATATTGAAGTCTAGAATCCAACCCAATTGGAATGACTTCATTTGGAGTTGTAGAACGAAAGTTATGATCAAAAGAGTGGACGAGTGTCGGTTTTCTACTTCTTTCTCTATCCGCTTTGCTCGCAAACTCTTCCAACTCAATGTGTGTGCTCTCGGGAAGTAAATAATCTCTAGTATTGATTCAAATGAGTAGGAAATGCACAAAAATATGCTAATTCCTACAATGATGAGCCTGAAACTACAAACACACTACAAGGAGCACATTAGTACTAAAAATAGCTCCGAAGAGCTCATTTGAGATCAAAAAGTACTAAGGGACGGGGGTAAAAACACTATAAAATATGAACATATCATACACCCACCCCACCCCCACCCCCATTTGTTCAAAAGGACATGGTCCCCATAGTACTTACTTATTAAAATATCTACCCCAACTCCACTTCTTTTATTCTTCTTAAGACCCGTGCTTAACCAAGTGTATCTCTTAAAAAAATACGGAGGGAGTAACGTTTTCGTTAACGACTTATTCGGAAACTAAATTAATTACTTGCACTTTATAAATATTATTTTCAGAAATTAATTTAGTCTAGATCATTATTTTAATTTTAGTTAATAGTAATTTAATTCTGAAATTTTCCAAAAGTTACTAAAATGCCCTTGCAACACATAAGTCAGTTTTCTTCCCCTCTCCTTCTTCCTCACGCCATTTCTCCATGGGAGTCAAAACTCCACTTTCTACTTGTCACCACCTCAAGGCAACTCAGTCTACTTGTCATCACTCCAATACAACTCAAGCCTTACTCATCAAACCTACTTGAATATGTGGAAACCTAGAACTAGAATAGCTCATCCTAATCATCAATTTCCTTCATTCAATCTCTTCCATTTGTCAATAGAATCAAGATGAGTTGTTGCATCCATGGAGCCCCATAACAACTATAAATAGCTGCTCAATCATCCCAAATTAGACACAACTCAGATATCAATTTCAATTTCAATTTCAATTTTCAATTCAAGAATTACCACCACCACCACCACCTACTGCCGCCACTACCATTACCACTTACCGCCGGAAAAAAACACCACCGACAACCACCTAATCACGGGAACCCACCATCGCAGCCCCCTCTGTTCGCCTCCCTCTCCTCCGCACTCAGCCTCCCCTGCTTCCCTCTCCCTCCGCGCCCAACCTTCCTCCCCTCCACCGCAGCTGCGGCCACCTCTGCCGCCCACCTCCGGCGCGCAGAACCGCCCAGCCGCCGCCTCCTTTCCCTCTTCCCTCCGCTGCATCGTTCCTCCTGCTTCTCCTTCGTGCTTGGCCTGCTTGCTCTGCCTTGTACGTGAGTCAGGAACCAAGTTCCAACTTTGGAACTTTGGTTTTCTTATAAATCTCAAGTAAGCCCATATTCTATTTAGGCCCAATTCTTCTTATTAAAATATCTGATTTTGCTATTTCATTCCAATAAGTGTTATTTTATGCAATTAAATTTAAGAACTATCTAGCATTATTATTATTTTCAAATTTAAAACTACTAACACATGTATTCCCTTAAATCTTGAATTTGATTATAAACTTTATTTAATTACATTTTTTTTATTTAATTAATTTATGAATTTACCAACTAAAAAGTTATTTAGAAAATATTGATTTTACAATATTTATCGTTTTAATATTAATTCAATAATTTAATCTTTTGAAAGAATTCGGACTTGGAGCTCAAAAAGAACGAACCAAGGACAAGCTTAGCAAAACAAAATTGAGGTAACGGCTATTGCTAGTACCCGCATTTCCCTTGTAAATGCGATTATGAAATTACAATGTTATGATTGATTTATGAACTGAATGTTTTTGACATGTTTTATGAATTGCGGGAAATGAAATATGATTTGATTGAATTATTTACTATAATATGATTTGATGGAAATATTTCTTATAATATGATTGATTGAAATTCTTATAAAATGATGTTTATAAGAAACCATGAAAGAAATGATATTTTATTGATCCCAGGATCTAAATGATGTTTTATTATGATCTCATGATCAAAAGGAATTATGTTACTTCAACTGAAGTAAAAAGGCTAAAATGTAAAATTAAACGAAACATGATAAAGGAAAGTGAAAGACCTAGTCCGTTTTGGCAGTATATGTTCACAGGTTACGATTCTCGGTCATGCATGTACCCATGGGGCATCTGCCCATTAAGCCAAGGCTCTCATGTTTTCGGGCCAAGGCCCCATGTTTATGGACAGCGGTCCATCGTGGAAGACGTTCCACCATGTCATACTTGCCACGGCTAGCATGTGCACCCAAAAGTTACGTATGAATTAAATAAAGGACTTTATAAAATGTTTAACATTATTCTATTCTCCCTGTGTTATTAAATAAAATGAATTGAAATGAATTTACGTTGCTAGAATAGTTCGTTACTGATTCTTCGGCTCACCGTTTTTGTTTTCTGTTTTATGCACTGCTGGGAACGATGGGAACAAGTAGTGGCGAGGATTTCACTTTAATAATATTCACCTAGTTTATGCTTAATGTTTTAATTAGTTAATTAAAGACTTTTTAGTAAGTTATGTTATTTTATTTTGGGAATATAAAAGATTATTATATTAATTTGGAGTTTTAATAGTTTATGATTGATGTTTGCCTTGTAATTCCCAAGAGGGAGTTACGGCAGGTAATGTCCCGACCGAATTAGGTTAATTCCGCTGCTAATTATGCTTTAATACTTGAATTAGAGGTGGGGGCGTTACAGTTTGGTATCAGAGCCAAGGTTCTGGACCATTAGTGCTAAACCTCACGGGTTTTGGCACGTAATTAGAGTCATTAGGCTTTAAGCAAAGAAGTTTTAAGGAATTGATTAGAAAGAATTTTCTAAAATCATGATTAAGTTAAGTTAAAATGAATATGAGTGTGAGTGTAGGAACGGGATGAACGAGTTTATTTTCTATGATTTATTTGCTTCCATTTGTTGAGACATATTATGTTGAATGTTGTCTATCGAGGCTATGAATGATGTCACCAAGGGCTCGTAACGAGCAACCTGTTCACAATGATAACCACATTACGCATGAGGATTATGCCATATCAATGCAATTATGATTGTTTTCTTTCCTAGTGATTGGGAATTAGAAATTGTCCTATGATATTAGAGAAAGTTGATTTCTAGCAGACTTAATAGCTTTTGACCTATCTGAATATGATGTAATTTTGGGAATGGATTGGTCGACTGAATATGAAGCTAATTGTTTGAGGCATAGTGTGACCAATTCAAATGAGGATAAGATTTCATTCAGAAGTTAGTGAGAAAAACCAATGATTCAAATTGTCTCAGCTTTGGAAACTCCTAAAATGACCGATGGTGAATTTTTCTGGTTATCCTCGTAGTGTTGTCGATCACCACTCACTGAAACAACTATCATTTTTGAATATGTTTTCCAGAAAAGAAACCTAGTATGCCTCCACCAAGAGAGTTAAAACTTTAGCATTAAAGTAATTACAAGATCCACCCCTATTTCTAAAGTACCTATAGAATGACACCAACTGAGTTGCAAAGAATTGAAGAAACAATTAAATGATTTACTTGGATAAGGGTATATTCAACTGAGTGCTTCACTTTTCGGAGCCCTATCGTATTCGTGAGGAAAAATGATGAAACTTTGAGGTTATGCATAGATTATAGAGAGTTAAACAAGATTACTATTAAGAATAAGTATCCTTTACCCCGTATTGATGATTTGTTTGACCAACTTCGAGGTACAAAAGTGTTTTCAAAGATAGATTTGAGGTCTGAATACCATCAACTTTACAATAAACTTGAGGATATTCCAAGGAAAACCTTTAGAACCAACTATGGTTACCATGAGTTTGTTGCAATACCTTTTGGGTTAACTAATGCATCAGCTGTAATTTATAGATTTAATGAACCGCATTTTCAAACCATATCTTGATAAGTTTGTAGTTGTTTTCATTGATGATATTTTGGTATAATCTAAGAGTAATGAGGAACACGAGGAGCATCTGAGGAAAGTGCTGAATATGTTGATTGAAAACCAGTTATTGTGCTAAATTGTCAAAGTGTAAATTTTGGCTTAAGGAAATATTATTTTTTTAGGTCATATTAATTCTGAGAAAAGTGTATTTGTGATCCCGAGGAAGTAAAAGCAATTGTGGAATGGCCTAGACCAACCAATGTCCCTGAAGTATGAAGTCTTGTGGGTTTAGCTGGAGATTATTGAATATTTATTTAAGGTTTTTCTAAGTTGCCTTACTCACAATCCGATTGGTTAGGAAGAATCCCAAAATTGTGAGGAATGATGATTGTAAATCTGCATTTCAAAAGACGTGTTGCCATTACTTACATTCTTACATTTGGAACTGAGATATTGGTTACCTATAGTGATGCTTCTAAACATGGGTTAAGATGTATTTTAATGGAAAAATGTCATAGATGATGCTTCCCGCCAACCCAAGGTCCATGAGCAGAACTACTGTACTTACAATCTTGATATACAATACCCTACTAGAAAAGCTAATGTTATTGTAGATGTTTTGAGTCAACATCTTACCTAAATTCGATCCTACCTTTTATTTTCTGAGCCAACCAAGATGATATGTAAAACATAGAAGTCAAGTACCTTAAGGGAAAAGGAAATGTTTAAGTACGAGACCAACTGTGAATTATTAAGGATTTGCGATAGGAACAAATAAATGATCGCTGTGGAAGTCATGACTATTAGGTTCGGGATTATTCTGAGTTATCACCGTCAGCCACACGTATTAAAAGATTGTCTATTGACATCGACCATAGAATCAATGCCATTATTAGCATTCCTCAGAAACCCATGACTGGAGTAGATTCTATGGCAAAACCACATGAAAAAGGCAGAAATGTTACCAATGGTCCTTGTAATTCTCTTTTCTAAATACTCTGTATGATACTCGTTGATATTCCTTCATTTATTATTTGTCATACATGTTTAGAGTTTATACCAAATAGGTTGACATGAGTAGGATAGTGAGTACTAGGTAACCTAAAAGTTCGGGCATATTTAGAGGATATATGATAGACCCCTTTAGAGCGAACAAGATTTTAGGTTTCACCCTATCATTATGTCGTGAGATGAGTTAATTTGAGGCAATCATTTGAAGAACGGTAACATAAAGAAGTCACTTGGGAACCCTGGTCTTATGTGCAAGGAAACGATAATGTATGAGTATTATAGAGGATCAAGGTAAGTTACCATTATGCACATATCTGGTATCAATGTAATTGGTGCAAAAGTATTTTTGAAGGTTCGTTGAGCTATTAAGAATATACTAGAGGTTGTAAACCAAATACCATAAAGTTAGCTGAAATTATTTGGGATTATCAATTATATATGAGATCTTGATGAATCACAATTAAGACCCGTGCTTTGATACATTTAGTAAACCTACCAATGGATAGTTTAAGGATTATGGAGAACCCTAAGGAACAATTGGAGGAAAATACAGGAGTTCATGAAGTTTTGAAATACGTCAAGTTGGCAAGAAAGTAGTTTCGAAAGCTATGAAACGACTATCTAGAGTGAACAACCTAGACTAATCTATGCTAAAGTATTTACCGCATATTTTGAGTATATGTAGAGACCTCAACAAGGCTATGTTCAAGGATCGAGTCACGTAATTTGGGCTGAGCCTCCATTGTTGAAGGAATTTGACTTAGGAGAGAATATGTTGAAAACACCATTGTTTTGAACTGAAATCAAAGAAACACATGCTGAAGGACTAAAAGATGATTGATATGCCTCTATTAAGGAAGCTAAGAAGTTAAACAGAATATTATGAACCGAACCTGAGTTATGATGAAAGACCCATCTGAGTTGACACATGAATAAGATCTTGAGGAATTCCACCAAAATAAGTTATCAAGAATTAATCTATCAATAAGGTTGGTGATTCGAAAAGAATGATTGAGGAATGCAATGGAATTGAGATTAGAAAAAAAGAAGAAGCAACAAATGACATGTCTATAGGACCAGGTAGTCTGAACTAAGTTTTCTGGGAGTTAGATTGTTTTTGATAAAGGCACACTATGGCTTAACATTATCCGCAAAATCCGAGGTTTGTCGACTTAGAATATAAAGGATAAGTAACAAAGTCATATGTATTCCTAGTCACATGATTGGACTCGAACCCTTGCAACGACCGTAGTCAACAAAGTTATCTGACGCAGAAGAAAAGATCGAAGATCGAAACCAAAACGAACCAAGTAATGAAAGTGATCGACAAGATTCCTGCAGCAAAGGAGCCCAATAACAAATGAAAGCGAAACATCTTCAAATAGTCGCCTAAGAACGATATTATGTACGAACCACTATGTTTTCCGTGAAAATGTAATGTATCAACCATGCTTAGGCGTGAGATCAAATTATTGTTATGACATGTATGTTTTCAATGAATGACGAATAGGACGATTAAGTATGATTTCTAAGAATGGCAAGTTCAACTGAGCTACGGTTTCGAGGACAAAACTTTTTCTAAGGGGGTGAGGATGTAATACCTTGAAATTTAAAAGCTCGATTAATTAAGTTTAATTATTTTATTTGCTTAAAATTCGTTTTAAATCGTAATTTCATATTTTATTAACAAAAGTTTTATTTATAACTTTTAATATTACTACACGATTTATTTTTCAGAATATAAAATTTAATCTCGTATTTTCGAGAATAATTACGTTTTAAATACTTCGTAACTTATAAAAGATTTTAAAATAACGGTTTCGTTAACGACTTATTCGGAAACTAAATTAATTAATTGCACTTTATAAATATTATTTTCGGAAATTAATTTAGTCAAGATCATTATTTTAATTTTAGTTAATAGTAATTAAATTCTGAAATTTTTCCAAAAATTACTAAAATTCCCTTGCAACACATAAGTCAGTTTTCTTCCCCTCTCCTTCTTCCTCACGCCATTTCTCCATGGGAGTCAAAACTCCACTTTCTACTTGTCACCACCTCAAGGCAACTCAGTCTACTTGTCATCACTCCAATACAACTCAAGCCTTACTCATCAAACCTACTTGAATATGTGGAAACCTAGAACTAGAATAGCTCATCTTAATCATCAATTTCCTACATTCAATCTCTTCCATTTGTCAATAGAATCAAGCTGAGTTGTTGCATCCATGGAGCCCCATAACAACTATAAATAGCTGCTCAATCATCCCAAATTAGACACAACTCAGATATCAATTTCAACTTCAATTTCAATTTCAATTTCCAATTCAAGAATTACCACCACCACCTACTGCCGCCACTACCATTACCACTTACCGCCGGAAAAAAACACCACCGACTGTAGACACCTACTTTTGTCCCCATTCCCGAAAGGGAAGGTTCGATGATGAGAACATAAATCTCCACTTGACAACGTATATCCTATAAAATAACGAATCTCAATCACCCTTTTCATTTCACCCGAAACCTGCTATTTATAGAAACCTGCTGTTTATGGAAACCTGCTAAAAATAGTAACTGCCGTAATGGGTAGCTGTTAAAAGTGGCAAGTCATAAAAGATAGAAACCTGTCAGAATTAGGTGTTGCACTCCAACATAAATCCTAAATGAGATAGAAATTGCGAGAGAATCCTATTCCTAATACGGTTCGAAAATAAGAGTTACGTATTAAACTAAAATCCTAACGAGCCTAGAGTTCGTAACGGGCCCGGACGCATCCCGTCATAAAATTAATACGCACCAAAAGACTCGATTAAGTCTCATTCACTCCGGATTCTAAGAGTCCGAATCTGACAAAGAAACGGCCCAGACCCTATTTTCAACGCCTGGCTCTGGGCGCCGAAATCTTCGGCGCCCAGCCCTGGGCGCTGAAATTACCTGGGACGTGTTCTTTCCTAATTCCTCGTGGATTAGAGTCCTACAATTCTATCTTTCCACGAACTCTTTTCTATAAATATAGCCCCAAGTTCGACGTGAAAAAGACAACACACAATTCATATTCTGAGTATTGACTCTAAACCCCTAAGCCTAAGCCTTACGCTGCGAAATTGATCACGCGTTCTGTCGCAATCGATCCAAAAATCGAACAGAACGTATCCTGTCCCGTAATTTGAGATTCGTTAAATAAAAGGAGAAATAGCAAAGTCAAAGTGGTTAGTTTTCTGAGAACCGTGACGCACCTCTCAAGGGTGCGTCGTAATGTGTCCCTTTTCCATGGTTTAATTGCTTTCCTCGCCCTTTTATGAACTGTTAAACTAATTAAATCTGATTGTTCTATCACGCCTAATAAAGATGACATTTTTGGGAAATTGGATTATCATGCTAGGTCCCTTAATACAATCTAAATCAGATAATCGCGCTCGATCTAGTATTATATGTTGCATATTGTTAAAATCAACTCAGATTAGTTTAATAGTTAACGCATGTCCCTGCAATTATTTATGCTGAGCTAGTAAGGATATCCTGCCTCTGGAGTTATCGAAAAGCGAGTACTCCTCTCGTCAGTTACAGTCCCCCGAACCCTCAATCTCTACCTTGCGGGTGTATGTTGAGAGATCCCCACACCAGGGATCACAAGGGAACCTACGACCGTCGTGGTCAAACATAATTGCACTCCCTTTATGTCACGATAACTGGGTTTTGTAAGTTTTTCTCATTGTCGTTAAAAACTGAATGGCGACTCCTATATTACTAGTCAATTGGGTGTAAACTCACAGGAAATCCAATTACACTTGATTTGACAAAAAGAAACGTCACACCCACGAGGGACGAGGTCACGCATTAGCCTCGCGCTTTTTCGACCCCCTCACAGTGGCGACTCCACTGGGGATAGTGAAGGAAATACTCGTGCTTGTAGGTAATCAAAATAGCCGAAGGGTGAAATGATCCTACCCCGCGTTTATTTTCCCATCAAGTTGGGACGACCTGAAAATCAGCATATTAATGTGAACGGGCAGAACCGCATAACGAATCTTGGCTCCCTCAGGGAGCTAGGACTAAGGATACCCATCGCCAACCGGGGGGTGCATACGCTTCGAATGTTGTCCACTCGGCACTTTCGCTAGTAGTACACCCGTCCCAAACCCAATCGCTCCCCCATTAGGTCCCTCTCATTGGTGCATGCCCCCTTGGCTTACATCGTGATTGGCCTCTTGGGCGAAATTCGTCTGTTGAAGGCACTACCTCGATCGGGGCATGTGTCGGATCTGCGATAGAAGCGGTACCAAGCCAGGCGCAAGTACTACCCATAGAAGCCTATCATAAAACTACAAGACATATTATTATTGCCTCATGATGCAATGTTAGTTATGTGTAGCGAAATGTATGATTGTGTGTGGCAAACAATGTTAGAAAACCAACGACCTTAAAAAATTGCCCAAAAATTCATAAACCAATTGGCCAAAGAGTTATACCAAGATACGTGTTCCGCAAACCCGAACGATCGCCACAAAAATAAGCGACGCTCGGGATGGCCTGTAACGAATCCCACAAACGCTGCACAACGCGTAAAGGACGTTATTAGGCAAGCACGCAAAATCAAAGTCGCAAAGTATACGCAAACAGAAAACGAGAACCATCCAGGGACGCATTTTCAACGCCCCTGGCTGGGCGCCGTAATTTCTCACGCCCTTTGCTGGGCGCTGAAGTTGCTGCTTGGCCTTTTGGTCAGGTGCAGCAGCCTCGGTGCCCGCGCAAAAAAAAACACGTAGCAAAAGAAAACCTTTTGTGAAAATTGCTACGAGGGCGTATGAAAAGCACTCGATTCTTAAAGCGACTAAAAAATATATAAATAACTCTTTGTGTCGTTGTTAGGCCTCCTACGACGACAATGCTCGGCACCAAAACCGAACATGCCAATAACTATGAATGTCACAATGGGCAAGTGTTTCGAAAATCCAAAGAATGACCAAAAGAAAGAACCAAAAAGTGTACCAACAAAAGAAAGAGCGAAAAAACCAATAGAGAAGTCAAAGTCTAGACTAAGTAATGCTTGAAACTTTGGGGCCTAAACTTTAGCTTATCTTATGCATAGGACTGGTCCTGCCACTTGGTGCCGATCGGGAAATCAAAGGTTAGTGCGTCTCGAAGATACATCGCCAACACCAGGTTTAGTGACTCCAAGCTCCGTCCGTCATCCCTCATTTCAAGGATCTCCGCTTCCCCAACCTCGATTCGCACCCTCAAACATGTCCATCGAAGAATTGCGAGACCATATGGCCCAAATGACCCAACTCATGGGCCAACTGAAAATGGAAAACGAAGCCTTAGCGGCTGCACAAGCCAAAAATGACCTCGATAACGAGAAGAGGATTGAAAAAATGGTCCTACAGCAAACCATGGGGAGCAAGTACTTCTCCCTTGATCCTGAACCTTTTCCTGGCAAACTACCAGAAAAGTTTAGTTCATCTGACTTACCAAAGTTTAAAGCCACGGACAATCCCCGTGATCATCTATTGAGCTTTGTGAATGCCATGAACTTGAAAGGCGTGGACAAGTCCATGTATTTACCTGCCTTTCCTTTGTCCTTGGAACCTGTGCCGCTCAAATGGTACTACCACCAGGACCCTAAGCTCTTCCCCACTTGGGAAGACTTTGTCAATGTCTTCATCAAGCAATACTCGTCGAACATGGATTTTCAAGTCACCATGCGCGAGCTGGAAGTTCTCTTCCAAAAGAAAAATGAAGGTTTCACAACCTACTTTGCTAGATGGAGGGACCAGGCGGCCCAACTAATCAATAGGCCTCCCGAAACAGAATTGGTCCAAAAATTCATTGACAACCTGGACCCGGCTTACAGACAACACCTTAGGTACCTGGGACTTGACACTTTAAAAAGAGTTTATGATGTGGGAATAAAGATCGAGGATGACCTCGCAAAAACAATACAAAGTAAACCCGCATACAAAAGCAACACCTACAACAGGGGTAACACGTCCCAAGCCTAAGAAGTCCATGCCGTAGAGGAGACTCCCGCCCGAAGAAGCCCTGGAAGATGGGTCCGAGACCGAAAGTTTGCCCCACTCGGGTCGACTTTGATACAAGCCTTTGAAAGACTAACCAATCAAGGAAAGTTGAGACCTATAGGCCCCACCCGTGACCCTCCTGTCAAGGGCAAACATTGGGTCGAAGGTACTTACTGCAATTTCCATCAAGGAAATGGGCATGACACTGAAAACTGCTGGAATCTAAAACATACGATCCAGGACATGATAGAGGATGAAGTGATACCTCTCCCTAACGTTGGCAAACCCAACAACAACAAAAGCCCACTCGGCTCTTGTCACGTCTCTCTCGACCAACCAGAAAATGAGAACTTCGACCCTACGGTGTATATTACACCTCAAGGTGCACCACTCGTTGTGGTCCCTATGGATCGAATCGAGAGAGAAGTGTGCGGTGTGTGGGATGATGATGCTGAAGATATCTACCTATCTCAAGTATCGGGCCAGGACCTCTTACTGAAACTTGGCCCGGGTATGCTCTCATTGACACCACCCCTCAGGAACCCGAAGTTGACAATCTCACCCGATCCAGAAGGATATATCAACCGGATATCCGCCCACCTCCTATGGACGACATCCCAGTCAGACAAACTACAGAGAATGGACGGCACACCACCGTCGCAAAAGTCATTGAAAATCCTCTCTTGAAGCAACTAAAAAGAACCAAGGCCGAGATTATCATCTGGGATCTCATGTGTACTTCAAAGGAACATCGCGAAAAGCTTATTCGCTCACTTGACCTCATCTCGGTGCCTACAGATATCACACATGACTCATTGGTTAACCACGTCACGAGAGATGCTGGAGAAAAGGCCATAGATTTCACTGACAAAGACTTGCCCGAAGAGGGGGGTGCTCACAATAAAGCCCTCTATCTAGTGGTTGGATGCAAAGGATAAAACATCCCCCTAGCGCTCGTAGATAACGGTTCGGCGGTTAACGTTTGCCCATTGCGAACCGCCCATTGCTTGGGGCTAGGAAACGATGACTTCCAAACCTCCACGCAAGGGGTACGAGCCTATGATAACTCTCGAAGGCCTATGTTGGGAAAAATCAACCTTACCATACAAACCGGGCCTGTGGCACGCACCACGGAGTTTCAAATAATCGACATCAAGCCCACTTTCAACCTCCTCTTGGGGCGACCTTGGCTCCATGACTTAGGAGGTGTGGCTTCTACCTTGCACCAAATGGTTAAACTTCACCATAACGGGGTAATACTGGAAATCCGCGCCCCTCCTCTCGACGTCAGTTGTACTATGGTTGGAACGGCCGAAACTGCAGACGACCTTTATGGGTTTCAAATGGATGAAGCAATCCAGTTCATCGAAGATTATGATCCAGCATTCCTAGACCCGCGCGCATCCCGAGTCGTCTCTAGAATGCTGTTAGCTCAAGGTTATTTCCCAGGAACGCCATTGGGCATAAGGAAGAAGGAATGCACATTCCATCCTTTACCCAACAAATCTACTCCCTTTGGCTTAGGCTATGAACCAACGGAGGAAGATATTGCTGACCGCCTGTCTGGGCTACGCCTCAACAAGGCCAAACAAACCACCCTCCTTCCCCCGTATCAAAGAACCCTTAACGGGATGTTCGTTCGGGAAGGAGAAGAACACCCATGCTGTGATTTCCCTGAACCCTTCGTTCAGGATGGCTTGCTAAAACCCGGATTTGAAATTTTCCATGACTGCCACACCTTGGATGAGGCACCCCACCTCAACAAGACCAAAACAGCTGAAATATTAGACAACCAGGCTCTATGGACATTGTTTAACGAATCGAGGCCTATGGAGGACGAGACTGTGATGACTACCCTAGCTTTACAAGATGAAGGTTTCGATCCAACCCGGTTAATCTCTCCAGCATCAACACTAGAAGAGATCGAGAACGGATGGGTGAAGACATATCAGTGGGTCAACGCAAAAGGAATAGAATTCAAGATGAGTACCGGTGAAGGACCAAAGTTTTACGAGACTAAACCCAAGGCTTGAGCCATATAGAGCACCATAGTAAAAAGCGCCTAATAGTTCTTTAGATTGGTAGAAAAAAAATAAAGGCTTTAGATGGTCCTAAGACCCCTTAGAATATAGGTTAATTTTATTTCAGTATGTTTTCCTTACTTTCCAAATTAATAAAGGCGTAATATTTCTCCTAAAAACTTTATTTCTAACACTAAATGAGCACCAAACGTACTTGCAAAGAGGCGGCCCACTCTAGGCCCAATAAACAAGGCCCACTCGGTCTTGAATCGCGACATCGGAATTCACCAAACCCCAAAATGAACCACATTATCATATTACCAAAACATAAGGGTCTAACCCATGCAACCCAAAGAAAGCAAAGAAACCATGCAAATGTTGCTCAAGAAAAAAACTCATGAAAATAAACACCGCCCCCGGCATCAACACGCACCTCAGCCCACTCAAAAGCCTACACAAAGATCTTCATATCTTCCACACACTAACCCAATTCTCAAAACCGTTTCGAGTCACGAATAGGAAAAATTAATCCAGACAAAAATGCGTCTCACGTTAACAGTCAAAAAGCCTCCGAAATAGCCTCAAAATTGATTTTAATACGAGTAAAAAAGCAAAGCACAAAACGAAGAAAAAAAAGAAATAAATGCAAGAACATGTGAAGAAAAGCGTCAAAAACGACCGCCCAAAAATCATTTTCAGCGCCCAGGGCAGGGCGCCGAAATCTTTGACGCCCCAGCCTGGGCGTTGAAACTCTCTGCCTGCCTAACTTTTTTTCCAGAAAGTGCTTGTCATTTTATCCGCACATAACGGAAAAATAACGAACACTTGGGGGGTACAGTACGTATCCAGATATGCGTACCAAAAAATAGCCGTACAAAAAACACATGGAATTTCATTTTTATACACGGCTTACGGCAAAAAACAGCAGACGAAAATAATGATAATACTTCACTCATTTGACCGATTAAATAATATGTTTCCACCTCAGGGCATATCAATTTAAATCCGGCATCCTATAATTTATTCTAGCTAGAACTACGCGCGACCTGATTCTGACAAGATACGTAGGAAATCCTTACCAAGGATTCGGTCCAATCAAGTAAAAAAAAACATATATACATTGTGCAAAAAGTGTTAGACACATATAAAATATAAAAAAAAGAGGAGAAGCAAAAAATGAAAACAAAAATAAAATACCCCTTTATTAAAATCGAACAGAAGGAAAACAAAAGTGCTAAGAGGGAAAAAACAAACACAACTGAAATAAATAAAGGGCACCTACACCCTAGCAAGAACTACACTATTCTAGTTCTTCCGGATCATCAAATAAAGTCTTGTATAGGGCAAGATTCGCAGGATCCACCCCCACAGTCTTCTGCGTTGCCCCTATATCAATCTCCATAAGAACCGGCTCCTGGACACTAACTTCCAAAGATGCCCAGGCTTCAGAAACATTCTCAGTTTGAACAGTTACAGCCCGCTCAGCCTCAAGGGCACAGACAATGGTGGGGGAAGGATTATCAACATCAACCGGATTAGTCATTGTTTCTACTGGCGGCTGAACTTTCCTAACCCATACATTGTTCCGGCGACGATCTCTGCGAGAGCTTGCATTTCTTTTAGCAACGGCAGGCCCCTTCATGTTAGGCATCTTCTTAGGCCTAGGACTGGAACGAGGAGGAACTTCCTTTCGCTTTCGATCAGGACGAGCTTTCACAGTCTTAATACCATGGGTGCGAGGATTGACAGAATCACGGCCCTCATATCTAACCCGAATACGAGGTATCAAAAGCTCAGCCGACTCCCCATTTCGAGCCTCGGTCCTCACAGCTTTATCATCAGAGCTTATCCACAACTTGTAGTTTTCAGAAAGACCCACAAAGCCATTTGTAGCTACGGCCCAACGCGGGAGACCATCATAATACTTAGCCCATGCTCAAACCCGTGCTTGTGAAAAGGTCGCTACTTTAGGTGGTACCGTATCAGAAAAGGGGATAGTCTGCCTTAAGCCGTATTGACGCATGACTCGGTAAGGAAAGATATAAATGGGCCAGGATAGCCCCAACAAAGAAACATAAACCGATACATCGGACCCCCCAGTCATAGTAGTCAAACCCCACCACGGTACCACCCACTTAATAGAACAGATACCATGAGTAAAAAAGGAGGCCCACTCGGCCTCGTCCTGGCCTCGGTGCAAACACTTCTAGTTACCCAAGGCTATAGGGCGATAATGTTTAGGATCGACAGGAATTTCTAAGAGCCTAAGTCGTTCCATGAGCCAAATCTGCAAAAAACGGGTATGATCAGATCAAAAAATAATAAATAAACAAACGAAGCCCGGGGTGCAGTTTCAACGCCCAGGACCAGGCGCCGAAAATTCTAACGCCCAGCCCTGGGCGCTGAAACTCAGCTCCAGGCAAGACGAGTAAAAAAGAATGCAAAAAAAAACATGCCCAAGGAAAAGATCGATTACCTGCAGCAATAGGGGGCTCCCCTTAAAATATTCAGATTTGGCACCCTTCTTCAGTTCATCCGAACTCAGCAAAGTCTCGGCAACAACCAACGGCATAATTGAATAGCAACTTTCCATCTAGCTAATCAAGGGGATCAACCTTATGTCACCGAACTCACCATTGTTATTCGACAGCAAACAATGATTCAACAAGCTAAATACAAGGGCTCGAATGTTCAATTTTTGTTCGGTCATATTTTTACTAGGTCTAAAGTGATGTTTTACAAGCTTTGCCAAATTAACCTCATCACCTACAACAATCTTAGCAAGCGTGTTAGCATCTAGTCCTAGGAAAGCCCCTATGGTTGTTTTACCCTCTTCAATGGTGCCAGGGGTGGCAGGAGTAGCATTAGTAGGATAACCAAGGATCGCGGCAAATTCATCTGGCAAAGGACATATTTCTTTGCCCCGAAAGACAAAAACATGATGATCGGAATCCCAAAAGCTTAGGGCTGCATGCAGAAAGTTATAATCAATATTAATTTGTTGTAAGCCTAAAAGTGCCTCTAAGTGGTATTCTTTCAACAAAGCCTTTTCTGTAGGAGTAAGGGCTCGTAGCCAACGCCTAACAGCTCGTTGGAGTGAGAAATGAGAAATCGACATGACAAAATCAAGGAGGAATTAAGACTAAGCAACTACAAGAGAGAAGAAAATTGAGAGTGATAGAAAATAGGGACGTATCTAGCCCCTATATATAGTTGAAGACATCAAGTGACATCCTGATCCCATTCGGAAACGCGTTAAGAAATCCGAAAACCAAAAATCGCCAGGAGAGGACTTTCAGCGCCCAAGGCTGGGCGCCGAAATAATTAACGCCCTGCCTTGGGCGCTGATTATGCAGCCCAAGTCCCAGATTTCACAAAACGCGGAACAGGAAAGGACTTAAAACCGTGTTCCTAGACACGAGGCCCTATTGCAATTAAGATCAGGCCCAAAAGCACCTTTAGCACCCAAATATCAAAAATGAATGTTAAAACTTGGTCAAAACTTAGACTCGTCTCAAGGAATATATGTGTACACTTTTCAAAACAAATATGAGCGAAATAAATATCAAGGTCATTCTTCGAAATACCAAAAAATATTGTTAAGTCGTTGGTTTCTCAAAATGAAAAATATTTGTTTGTCAAAAGATTAATCCGGGCCAAGCTAAACCAGATATTATTGGAATATAAACTTTGTCGCCCAAAAACTGAAGTCGCACTCCACGACTTCGCCAAAATAGCACACCACTATAAAGGCCGCTCGCACATACGAACACAACCCCAAACATGATTAAAAGACGTTATAAAATACGTACCTCTCTTGGCGGAAAATGACCGACAAGCCCAAGTGCTTGGGGGCTCGCGAAAAATATATATACCCCAACAAAGAGCGTGCGGAGTCAAAATCATATTCCCGGACTACGTTGCACGCAGTCCCATGTTTGGATAATCTCAAAAGAACGGATTTCGACCTCAGAGAAAAGTCGCCGTTGACACTTGTACATGGTCCTCTGATCAAAGACCAAGTGGTGGCAAAAATCGAGCCGTAAAGACTAGCTCAAAACCACAAAAGAAGACGATCACGAAACAAAGGTCCGTCTAAACCCGTTGTCAACCCACATTCAGGTTACAACTAAGTCCGAGCATCCCTCGAAAGAATTTGCTCTTGCAAGAATGAACAAAAGAAATTCTCAAAAGAAATCACGATGAACAAAAAAAAAGGGGTAACTTGCCCATCTTCAGTTGGCAAGATCGCGTCACGAGCCACGCGAGTTCCCAAATTGAAAGAAACGAATTCAGGGACGTCCACCCTCAGCGGACAGGGCTCGCCCACCCTCAGCGGGCGGGGTCTGCGTCACTAGCTGCGCAGGTCCTCAGTTTTCGAAAAATAGAATCTTCAAAAACAAAATGAAACAGGCTCGCCATCTTCAGCCGGCGGGGTCTACGTCACAAACCACGTAGGTCCTTATTTTCAAAAAGCACAAACAAATTTCAAAATAGATTCGTCCACTTCTATCGGACGGGGTGTCCACCCTTAGCGGACAGGTTCGCCATCTTTATCCGGCGGGGTCTACGTCACAAACCGCGTAGGTCCTTATTTTCAAACTTCAAAACAGATTCGTCCACTTCTTTCGGACGGGGCGTCCACCCTTAGCGGACAGGCTCGCCATCTTTAGCCGGCGGGGTCTACGTCACAAACCACGTAGGTCCTTATTTTTAAAAAGCACAAACAAATTTCAAAATAGATTCGTCCACTTCTATCGGACGGGGTGTCCACCCTTAGCGGACAGGTTCGCCATCTTTAGCCGGCGGGGTCTACGTCACAAACCGCGTAGGTCCTTATTTTCAAACTTCAAAACAGATTCGTCCACTTCTTTCGGACGGGGCATCCACCCTTAGCGGACAGGCTCGCCATCTTTAGCCGGCGGGGTCTACGTCACAAGCCGCGTAGGTCCTTATTTTCAAAAAAAAACAAACAAACTTCAAAACAGATTCGTCCACTTCTTTCCGACGGGGCATCCACCCTTAGCGGACAGGCTCGCCATCTTTAGCCGGCGGGGTCTACGTCACAAGCCGCGCAGGTCCTTAGTCGCTGCAGCGATAACTTTTTCTGGTTTTCCCTTTTCCAAAAATTAAAAGGATTGGTTTTCCGTTTTTTTCCAAAAAAGAGCGATGTGCTGGATTTTCCTTCGTTTTACGTCCTGTAAAAACAAGGGGGTTTTCTCGTTTAGCTAGCCCTGAAAATGAGAATCTTTAAAAACATTTTTTGGCTTGCCTTGCTTGGGCCATGTCGTGCCCTTGCTAATTGTGCAACGCATCGATCATGTCGGAATTTCCAACTAATATTAAAAAACGAATATTTTTTTTAATAAAAATAAGTCATTTGCAACGCACGTTAGCTCAATGTGCGAGGCAAATGACTTAATTTTTTGGCGCTAAAATTGTCATTTGCGTCGCACATTAAGCTATTGTGCGTGGCAAATGACTTTTTTTTTTTGCGCCTAAAAGTCATTTGCATCGCACAATTAGCAAAAGTGCGTTGCAAATAACTTTTCAACATGGTGCCTGAAAAGTCATTTGCAACGCACATTAGCTAAATGTGCGACGCAAATGAACCTTATTTGCGTCGCACATTTAGCTAATGTGCGTTGCAAATGACTTTTCAGAAAAGTTATTTGCAACGCACTTTTGCTAATTGTGCGACGCAAATAAGGTTATTTGCGTCGCACAAATGTGCGACGCAAATGACTTTTAGTCATTTGCGTCGAGAGCTTTTGCCACGCACGATGTGCGACGCAAATATGCTTAAAAGTGCGATGCAAATGACCCTTTTTCCACTAGTGAACATAAATCCTAAATGAGATAGAAATTGCGAGAGAATCCTATTCCTAATACGGTTCGAAAATAAGAGTTACGTATTAAATTAAAATCCTAACGAGACTAGAGTTTGTAACGGGCCCGGACGCATCCCATCATAAAATTAATACGCACTAAAAGACTCGATTAAGTCTCATGCACTCCGGATTCTAAGAGTCCGAATCTGACAAAGAAACGGCCCAGACCCTATTTTCAACGCCTGGCTCTAGGCGTCGAAATCTTCGGCGCCAGCCCTGGGCGCTGAAATTACCTGGGACGTGTTCTTTCCTAATTCCTCGTGGATTAGAGTTCTACAATTCTATCTTCCCACGAACTCTTTTCTATAAATATAGCCCCAAGTTCGACGTGAAAAAGACAACACACAATTCATATTCTGAGTATTGACTCTAAACCCCTAAGCCTAAGCCTCACGCTGCGAAATTGATCACGCGTTCTGTCGCAATCGATCCAAAAATCGAACAGAACGTATCCTGTCCCGTAATTTGAGATTCGTTAAATAAAAGGAGAAATAGCAAAGTCAAAGTGGTTAGTTTTCTGAGAACCGTGACGCACCTCTCAAGGGTGCGTCGTAATGTGTCCCTTTTCCATGGTTTAATTGCTTTCCTCGCCCTTTTATGAACTGTTAAACTAATTAAATCTAATTGTTCTATCATGCCTAATAAAGATAACATTTTTGGGAAATTGGATTATCATGCTAGGTCCCTTAATACAATCTAAATCAGATCATCGCGCTCGATCTAGTATTATATGTTGCATATTGTTAAAATCAACTCAGATTAGTTTAATAGTTAACGCATGTCCCTTCAATTATTTATGCTGAGCTAGTAAGGATATCCTGCCTCTGGAGTTATCGAAGAGCGAGTACTCCTCTCGGTAGTTACAGTCCCCCGAACTCTCAATCTCTACCTTGCGGGTGTATGTTGAGAGATCCCCACACCAAGGATCACAAGGGAACCTACGGCCATCGTGGTCAAACATAATTGCACTCCCTTTATGTCACGATAACCGGGTTTTGTCAGTTTTTCTCATTGTCGTTAAAAACTGAATGGCGACTCCTATATTACTAGTCAATTGGGTGTAAACTCACAGGAAATCTATTACACTTGATTTGACAAAAAGAAACGTCACACCCACGAGGGACAAGGTCACGCATTAGCCTCGCGCTTTTTCGACCCCCTCACACCGACAACCACCTAATCACGGGAACCCACCGTCGCAGCCCCCTCTGTTCGCCTCCCTCTCCTCCGCACTCAGCCTCCCCTGCTTCCCTCTCCCTCCGCGCCCAACCTCCCTCCCCTCCACCGCAGCTGCGGCCACCTCTGCCCCACCTCCGGCGCGCAGAACCGCCCAGCCGCCGCCTCCTTTCCCTCTTCCCTCCGCTGCATCGTTCCTCCTGCTTCTCCTTCGTGCTTGGCCTGCTTGCTCTACCTTGTACGTGAAGTCCGGGAACCAAGTTCCAACTTTGGAACTTTGGTTTTCTTATAAATCTCAAGTAAGCCCAAATTCTATTTAGGCCCAATTCTTCTTATTAAAATTTCTGATTTTGTTATTTCATTCAAATAAGTGTTATTTTATGCAATTAAATTTAAGAACTATCTAGTATTATTATTATTTTCAAATTTAAAACTACTAACACATGTATTCCCTTAAAACTTGAATTTGATTATAAACTTTATTTAATTACTTTTTTTTATTTAATTAATTTATGAATTTATCAACTAAAAATTTATTTAGAAAATATTGATTTTACAATATTTATCGTTTTAATATTAATTCAATAATTTAATCTTTTGTAAGAATTCGGACTCGGAGCTCAGAAAGAACGAACCAAGGACAAGCTTAGCAAAACGAAATTGAGGTAACAGCTATTGCTAGTACCCGCAATTCCCTTGTAAATGCAATTATGAAATTACAACGTTATGATTGATTTATGAACTGAATGTTTTTGACATGTTTTATGAATTGCGGGAAATGAAATATGATTTGATTGAATTATTTACTATAATATGATTTGGTGGAAATATTTCTTAGAATATGATTGATTGAAATTCTTATAAAATGATGTTTATAAGAAACCATGAAAGAAATGATATTTTATTGATCCTAGAATCTAAATGATGTTTTATTATGATCTCGTGATCTAAAGGAATTATGTTACTATAACTGAAGTAAAAAGGCTAAAATGTAAAATTAAACGAAACATGATAAAGGAAAGTGAAAGACCTAGTCCGTTTTGGCAGTATATGTTCACACGTTACGATTCTCGGTCATGCATGTACCCAAGGGGCATCTGCCCATTGAGCCAAGGCTCTCATGTTTTCGGGCCAAGGCCCCATGTTTATGGACAGCGGTCCATCGTGGAAGACGTTTCACCATGTCATACTTGCCACGGCTAGCATGTGCACCCAAAAAGTTACGAATGAATTAAATAAAGGACTTTATAAAATGTTTAACATTATTCTATTCTCCCTGTGTTATTAAATAAAATGAATTGAAATGAATTTACGTTGCTAGAATAGTTCGTTACTGAGTCTTTGGCTCACCGTTTTTGTTTTCTTTTTTAGGTACTGCTGGGAACGATGGGAACGAGTAGTGGCGAGGATTTCACTTTAATAATATTCACCTAGTTTATGCTTAATGTTTTAATTAGTTAATTAAAGAATTTTTAGTAAGTTATGTTCCTTTATTTTGGGAATATAAAAGATTATTATATTAATTTGGAGTTTTAATAGTTTATGATTGATGGTTGCCTTGTAATTCCCAAGAGGGAGTTACGGCAGGTAATGTCCCGACCGAATTAGGTTAATTCCGCTGCTAATTATGCTTTAATACTTGAATTAGAGGTCGGGGCGTTACATAATGTCACACCATTGGCATGTAACAGATCACCAAATTAAATGAATCGGAAATTTATTTAATAGCTTTTCGGGAAATTAGTTCGGAAAACATAATTATACGATTAAATAGTGGATCGTGAAATCGTATAACGTATTGCGTATATTTGTAAGCTAGTAGAGACGAATAATTGTATCATACGACATTGGATCGTCAAGAACGAAACGATAAATAAATTGTCGAAGGATAATTTAATCGCAATACGAAAGCAACCCACGAGCCGGAGCGCACAAGGGCAAGGCCCATGGGCGCAGCGTGCATGGCAATGCAGCGCTGGCCCATAGGCCTCGCTGCTGTGTGGCACAGGCGGACAAGGCACAAGGCAATCAGCAGCTCGCGGCCCGCGACCCATGTTGCTGTGCGCATATAATGCCCCTCGTGGGCTTGCTGGCCAGCAATGGCCTTAGGCCTTGGTCGGTTAGCTAGCTTAAATGTTTAGGTTATTCTCATAACCTAAACACATGTTTTTCAACATACAATTCAGTTTACATCAAACCCTAAGGTGAAAAGAGAAACCCTAATTCTCTCTTTGCCTCCATGGATGTGTTCTTCCCAAAAGCTAAAAACTCTTGAGCATTGTCTAAGCTACGAATTTCAAGACGGATCTGAACGTGTTGGTGAACCAAATAGAGGAACGACAATTGGAGTTCTTTGTTCGTGTTCGTGAATCGATAAACTAGGGAAAACACGCTTCGAATGTAAGTTTGCTTAATCTGTACTTTATACATGCTTCCTGGCTTTGGGGATTGTTTCGCACATGTTAATATGTATTTAACTGTATTCCCCTACAGTGGTATCATGAGCCTTATGTATTAAATTACTTTTTGGCATGATTACTATGTTTTTGTATGCTGTCGAAATTTTTCGGATTTTTTAATTGAATTTACGAAATATTTGGAATATTGGATGAATCGTATAATATGTTCTGAATTCAAAAAGTGTCGAAATTTTGATTTTTATAACCCTAATCGGATTGAACACATTTTTATAAGATCAACTCATGTGAACAGAATCGCAAAAACAGGCCTCGAAGTTTGAGTTTTTGGGCGTTTTTGTTAATTAACGAATTAATTTAACAATTTCGGAAAGTTTTCAATTATTTGCACGACCTAAACTACTCGGAATTGATTGAAATTTTTCCCTACTGTTGTTGGTTATATTTTAAAATTATGGTAAAATTTTCGGCCATAAATGTTAAATATAAACCCTAATTTTATTTCCCCTAAATTTGTAATTTTTAGATCGCAAATTGATTTTTAAAATAATTTAGATCTGGAAATTTGGTAAATTGGGAAAGGAAATATAATTTCATATAAAGTGGAAGTTTTTAAAAATTATTGGATTAAAATTTTGATTAGATTCGTTAATTTTAATCGTCACTTAAACCAAATTGGTAAAAATCTGAAATTTGAATGTTTAGAACGATTTAAAATTTTGGATTAGATTATCAAAAATGTTCAAATTTTTGTTGACATTTTTCGTTTGTTAAATTTGAATATTGTTAGCCAAGAGTTAATAAATTTTGCAAAATTGGATTGTTGCAAAATTAATTAATTCACCCACTTTGTTATTTTTCAAAAATAAAAACAATTAATTTTGTTAATTTCCAGAAAAATAACTCATGCAAATAAAGTTTCGTGAAATTGAAAATTATTATTTTTTAATTAGTTGGCTCGTATGGCACGAGCCAAAGGCGCGGAACGAGGGGTGTGCGGTGCGTGTGGCTGGGCGTAGTCATGCGCGCTGCCCCCCCCCCCCCCCCCCCCCCGTAGCTTGGCGCAGCAACGCGAGGCAGCCAGAAAGCGAGCTGGGCGTGCCAGCGCGCGCTGGCCACAACATCGAGCAAGGGAGGCGATGCCTTGGCTCAGCGATGAAGCAGCGAGCAAGCAAGGCAGCATTACTGGCCTTGGCTTGCGAGTAACGACGAGCAAAGCAGCCAGCAGCAGGCCTTGGCTTGCGGTGTTGTGCGGTGGGATTTGCGAGGCAGGGGCATTTCTCCTCGAGGCCTCGTACGGACACAATGCACCACGCGATGTTGGGCTGGGCGCAAGCCTAGCCCGTGTTGCACAAAATTGGCAATTTTGCTCGTTTGGGCTTTAAATTTAATTTTTTCATGAAAGGCTAATGATGGATTTTTTATTTATTTATTTTATTTAACTTGGGCCGGGCCGTGAGTTTAATTTAATTATTAAAATTAAATTATCCAAATTAAAATATTGGTTTGAGTGGGAGCCGCTTAATGAAATTAAAATGAAATAATTATTTTAATTATATTCTTAGGGCACTATTATTTAATTAAATTAAATTTTGATTAGAATAATTCTAAGGATTAATAATTAAGAATTGATTAATCTTTTATGACGCGTTTTATGTGAACGTGATTTTTAAATAAATCATGTAAATACTTGCATATTTATTTGGGCCATTCATTTTAGGATACGAATAGATGAATGCATAGAATGTATATTTTATGTATTGCAGGTACTCAAGTGACTAATATGGCCAATCTAGGATAGTTAAATACGGTCCGCGAACCGTTTTATCTTTGAATGTAAAGTTTTAAATATGATCTGCGTACCATTGAAATTTTGATGTAATTTTTAATTATTTCAAGTATTTCTAGTTTAGAACTTTAAGTTAGCATATTGAATGAAGTTCAAGACGATGCCAAGCTAACAAGGTGAAGAAGATTGGATCAAGACAAAGTTTTGGGCTATACTAGTTCACCAAGTTTATTTATGCACTATATATATTATGAATGAATGTATATTATGCATAAATGTTGTTTGTATGCTCGATTAGATTTAGTTCACTAAATAATCGAACCAACATAGAAACAACTAGGTCCAAAGTAATATTGAGTTTATAATTGCCTTCCAAATCAAGCACTTACAAAAATCTAAGGACCTAAGATAGTAGGTTTCCGCCAAAGCGAGGTGCTATTTTAGTAGACTTAGATGGTAAGGCGTCCCAAAGGAGCACGTTGATTGTGGTTGTAACTCAAACAACAAAGGCATATGTTGTGGAAAAGGGATAAATTATGGAATTAATTTATTAACCAAGAGTAATTTGGAGATTACTAGCAATTGGTTTTGCTTACCTAGAATCTTAAAAGACTTAAGACACACCAAGCTGCTTAAGGATTTAGGACTTTTAGGGTCTTGGAATCGTTTCATTCATTATGGACCATTTGTTTTTATTGCATGAATGAAATGTTTAATAGCTTTAATGATTGCGTGAATGCTTTTATCAAGTTATTAAAGTATGATAAATGTTTTCTTTGCTAGTTCATTTTGTAGAGTTGTAAATCTTCAACTTTATTGCGTTTGGATAATAGAACTGCGATATTTCCTCGATCGATTGGTAACTAATTTTGAGAGCGATTCTCAAAGAAAAGGAGAATGAGAGAATATCTTGAATGCTATTTTCTTATATTGATCTTCATAGTTGTTTTCAAACTAAAATTTGAATGGTAGACCAATTGGACCTCATATATTCAGAATAACGGGTAGTTTTGGAATAATGAAGTATTGAGTTAAAGGCTCATATATAACCAATGGTTAACAACCAATTTTCTTTTGATTCAATAAATGAACTAGACTCATTGGATGTTGTCATTCAAAGTGAACAAAAAGAAAGGGACTTTGTAAGCATAACAAAGTAAGAAGATCAAGCAAAGAGTAAAATCTTTTGGACTATAAGAAAACGTGCTAGAAAGGATAGGAAACAGGAACTAAAGAAATGAATTCGAAAATTTTATTTCTACCTTGAAGTTTATGTTAAAGAGAAACGGCTTTGCAAGTAAACTCCTATGGTATTAGATTACCGCTTGAGGTTCTAACTTTCGTTAGGAACTCAAATTCCGGGAGCTAAGTCTGGTTATTGACCTACAAGTGGGAAATGAAGCATTGTGCTACATTAATTGTAGGGTCATCATGTTTGTTTTAAAGTCCTTCTAAAGGCTGGAACTTAATGGCATTATGTTCCATTAATCATCATAAACAATTTATGCTTGGACAACAGAAAGACTCACATTCAAAGTAAACAAAAACATTCGTTGCATGTTTATTTGAATGAAATGGTCATTTAAGGGTTGAGTCATATGATTGATTAATAAAAAAAAATCTATTCACACTCAAACTTCAAAAGGTTCAAATCAAATATTTTGATTTGTGTTCCACATATCTTTGGCAATGTCATACGACCATATCAACAAGACAACATTCTAAGATTCCATGGCATGGATTTCTGAAAGTTGGTTAATTTAAGACACGTGGGTCTTGCTTGTTGAACATGACATCGGAATGGACTATTGCTAGAAGAGTCTAGACAATTATATTCATGGGCCAAAGATGGATTTTATGACTTACCTATTTCACAAGAATTTGAGAAAATATGGCTATATTTACTGAACGTGAAATATGTGAAATGCTTCAATGGATTCACAAAAGGGTATAAAATTAACTTGGCAAGAATTTTGGAACATCTAGGCTGGGTCAAGGTGATGTTTGTATGAGCCAAGAAATATTATCTAGATTGTTTATATGGCAATATGAAAATCGAAGCTCCATAATAATATCGTATGTCCAAATGGAGAAATCGGAATCTATTCGATTAACGATAATCACGACTATTTTCCTATATAGTTTCTAAATGATACTCTCAAGTGACTATCACACTAAACAAGGTTGTCAAAGCTAAGGATAAGATGTCATAAGGATTGAACTTCGGTTCAGTACATCTTTTCAGCATATATATCTAGGGTTGTCAAACCTAGTGGGAGTTAGTGTTCGCATCAAACAAACTCAAGAATAGATATATGTTTCTTTATGAGCGACTCATAGAAACAAAAGGTATGGATTCTACCACAAATCTGATAACATATGGTTGTTTCTCTAGATAATGTCTTTTAGGAAACCATCATATTTCCAAAAAGGCAAGTGGGAGAAAAATGACCTCGAAGTGACCTCAAAAGAACTTCGAGTCAAGCAACAAACAAATGTAGGATACTTAGGAGTATTTGGAAAAGCTCCGTACTTAGAAGCCTTTGGAAGAGCTTCAAGAAGACTTTGGAAGTGCTTCAAGAGAATCTTAATACTCAAAGGACTTGAGTAATGTCTTTATTGACACTAACATTTGATGTTCAGTACCTAGGTAAATCGTATAAGGAATAGAATTCAACCAAGATAGATACATAGATATCTTGAGGAATGAAAACTATGAAGACTTTGGAAGTGCTTCAAGAACATACGACTTACAGGTTAGCTACGACGAAATGGTTTGAGGCCATACAAAATGGTTTGAGGCCATTTTATCCAAAGTATCTTCATCTTAAAGAATCAAATCTATGATTTGGTTGATTTGCATAAAGGGTTCACTCCCATTGGTTGCGAACATGTTTTCAAAACATACAAAGATGATATTGTATACACATACAAAAGAAAATCTAGATTGGTGGTTAAAGATTATAAACAACTTCACGGTGTTGATAATGTTGAAATATTTTTCACCAAGTCGGAATGCTTGAACTATTTTGGATAAATCTAGCAATCATTGCATATGGAAATATGGCAATTGGAAAACTAAACACCTTCCTCAATTGGACTTGTAGAAAGGAATTGTGTACATCACACAATGTAAAAAATTTGGATGCTAGATAAAAGAGCAAGCTTAAGAAATCTATTAGTAGATTAAAGCATGCAAGTGGGAATTGGACCATATTTTTCAACAAGGCTATTGAGCAATCAGCTTTATGAAAATATAGATCATCTTGTAGATGAGGAGTTCAGTTTAAGCTAAGTCAAGTTTATTGGTTCTATACATATATATATGAATACATATCTCTCTATTGAAAATGACATTCAAATTCTAAATGGTTAGATTTGAAAGTATTTGTCAATATTAGAACCATGGCGAAACTTAGAACATACTGGGTTAAAGATCTATTGGATGGGATCTAAAGCGTTGTTTGGATTCTGTGAAAGTAATTACTAAATCAAAAACAATTGAGAGACTTAAAAGAGACTCTCAACCCATATGAGTAAGTCTAAGTAATGAATGCTTTAACTAAGTATAAAGCTAGGCTGTTATTACTAAAGTTAAGCATGAAGGACCTTGAAGAGGTGCCTTCACCTTATATCACATGGCAATGCCAAGATTTTAGCAAGATTCAATATCTCTTGAAACAGAATAAAGCTAAAAGTTACATGGATATATTTTAAAGTGCGAATGGTTTTTGCATTACAATTAATCATGTATGATGTGATATATAGATCGCCAAGATAACTCGTGAACATTGGATTGTGATGAGTTTATACCAATCTCTATTGATCTAGATCAAAGATCATTAGAACAATATCAAGAACATCCAATACATTTGGATATGTAGGATGAGCACTTGATAAGAGGAAGTGAAGATGAACTAAAGTTTTGATGCTACATGCATTTGCCTAGGTAAAAGTTGAATCTTGTTGTTAGGCAAACCACAAATATACACGGGAAGTTAGGCGTCGTGATTAAAAGGTGGTAACATAGGTTATAAACTATATGTGATGCTTGGGAAACTGAATCAACATAGTTTCTAAAGCTCTCAGTTGAAAGATGTATCTCCCACATCTCCGTGAACTGGTTGGAGTATTCCAAAAGGGAAGCATCATTTGAAATTCTACATGATTGAAATGAATTCATTATTGCCTAAGAAGCAATAAAAGGGAATTGTTTTAGTGGGAGTTCTTCCATGAACTCAGGTTGATCACAAGTCTGCTATCTGGATGATTTTCTATTTTAAACATGATTATCATTCTAAATAACAATGAAAGACTAGATCATTCTATAAACACATTCAAATATCTTTTCATCTTACATCGAAAGGCTTTCGATAGAAAAGATGCTAAGAATAGCAATGTATGATAAACTAAACCTCTGCATCGAATGAGATACAACACTCATATACAGAAATAGAATCAAGTTTGAGTTCCATGAATGTTTTAAGTATTGGGTGAAAGGCCTATATCTGTAAAACATTAAATGCTTGATTTTGGGTTAGAGGCCCACAAATTGGTAAGCATTTGGTTTAAACATTTATCATTTGTGAAATTATATTTCATATTCATTTAATCTTGGTTTAGTATTAAATGAGAAAGTCCAAGTGATTCAAACCATTCAAATGGGATGTCAAGATGGATTCTTTGACAAAGAAACACCCATAAGTGAACTTGAATATTGAAGTCACAAAAGGATCCCTAATCCAGGTCATTGAAAGGTTGGACGACCAATGACTAATTAAGATTAGATTGCAAGTTGATTTATAGTTCAGTTTCTTGAACTAGATGGACTGGATGTCAGAAACCATTTGCATAGATACTTATTGGATCTTGTATCGGATTGACCATGAGAACACTTTAAGATATTAAAGTCATGTCATAAGTAGTTCTCATTAATTGTGATTGGAACCTATTCCTCAGAACCTGAGTAGTTATGGCTGCTTGTTTGAGAATTAGTTCGCTTTGATGCTTGCTAAACGTCACACCGTAAAAGGAGACTATAAAAGCGGTTATTAGGCGTACTATGAATCAAAGTAAGTTGTTCATAAGTTACAAGAAGGGATTGTCCTCCTATCTTTTATATGATATGGTGTTGTTGTTGTACAAGGCCTCTCGAAGAGTTAGATACTGTGAAAATTCATGGCCGTGCTCAGAATGGTTAAGGCTTAACCTTCTGTAAAAGTTTAACAGTTGAACTCAGTAATTCGAGAAACACTTCTGGACCTAATAAGGATGGCTTGGATCTTACCTTATGTTCAGTAAGTAACACCAAGAGACAAAGGAATCGGAATGCACACTTGTCTGAATGACAAGTGGGAGACTGGAGGAAATATGTTTCATGGATTTGGGGATTGTTCCATACATGTTAATATGTATTTAACTGTATTCCCCTACATTGTGGTCTAGTTATCCACATTTATGGCTCATTCGATCATTATAGGTCATATCTTCTCTAAATTGGTTATTTTGCTCCTAATTCTGAAATAATGAGCCTAAATAAGTATTCTAAGACTTAGTTTAATGTTTCTATAACTCATTCTCAACTACTTTGGTCATGTTATGCACATTTAAGGCTCATTTGATTATCATAATTCATATTTTGGTCTAAAATGGTGTTTTTCGCTCCTAACTTTCAACTAATGAACCTATATAAGTATTATAAATCCTATACATGTTTATTAGACTTAGTTTAATGTTTCTAAAACTCAATGACAACTACTGCGGAGTTATCCACATTTAGGGCTCATTCGATCATTATAGGTCATATCTTCTCTGGAATAGATAATTTTGTTTCCAACTTTAAAATAATTACCTAAATAAGTATGCTAAACCCTATACATGTTTATTATACTTAGTTTAATGTTTCTAAAACTAATTATCACATACTTTGGTCAAGTTATGCACATTTAAGGCTCGTTTGATCATTATATGTCATATTTTGAATAAAATGACTTATTTCGCTCCCTAACTTTCAACTAATGAACCTAAATAAGTATTCTAAACCCTATACATGTTTATTAGCCTTAGGTTAATATTTCTAAAACTCAAACTCACCTACTTTTGTCAAGTTATGCACATTTAAGGCTCGTTTGATCATTATAAGTCATATTTTGGTCTTGAATGGAATTTATGCTCATTACTTTCAACTAATGAACCTAAATAGGTATTTTAAACCCTTTACATGTTTATCAGACTTAGTTAATGTTTCTAAGGCTCAATCACACCTATCGTGATCTAGTTATCCACATCTAGGGCTCACAATCATTATAGTCACGAGTTCTCTAAAATGGGTTATTTCGCTCCTAACTTTGAGATAATGAACATAAACAATGAACTTAAAACTTATTCATGTTTAAAATTATTATTTTTATGATTGTATGACTTAGTCTTCCCTACTTTGGTCTAGTTATGTATATTTAGGACTCACTCGATCAATATAAGAAATATAATGTCCAAAATGGGTTAGTTCGCTCCTAACATTGAAATAATGAACCTAATTAATTTTCTTAAAACCTATTCATAATTCATGTTTAATCTTCTTACTTCTATGATTCTAAGACTCACTTTCACCTAATTGGCCGGTTTAGTTATGCACGTTTTGGGCTCATTCGACCAATATATGCCATGTCCTGTATAAAATGGGTTAGTTCGCTCCTAACTTCTAAATAATGAACCTAAAAAAAAAACTTTAAACCTATTCATGTTTAATATTCTTATTTTATGATTCTAAGACTCACTTTCATGTTTAATATTCATGTTCAGTCTATATATGCACGTTTAGAGCTCATTCGATCATATAGGTGATATTTTGTCTAAAATGGGTTATGTCGCTCTTAACTTTGAAATAGTGAACCTAACAATGAACGTAAAACCTATTCACATTTAATATTCTTATTTTTATGTAAGACTCAACCACACCTATTGTGGGTCTATATGAACATTTAGGCTCATTCGATCATTATAGGTCATATCTTGCATAAAATGGGTTATTTTGCTCCTAACATTGAAATAATGAACCTTATCAATGAACTCAAAACCTATTCATGTATAAATTATTTCTTTTATTAATTCTAAGATTAAATCACACCTATCGTGGTCTGGTTATCCATATTTAAGCTCATTCCGTCATTATAGGTCATATTTTCACTAAAATGGGTTATTTCGCTGCTAACTTTAAAAAAAGAACTTTGTTGATCTAAGACCCAAGTAGTATGGGTTTTCATAGTGAAAATTGTTTTCGTGCCACTGGTATAACCTCCTTACGCCATTGTTAACCTTTTCACAATTTATTTTGTTTGGGGGGAGTAGGATAGGATTTTTGCAGAGGAACTACAGGCTCACCCGGAGAAAAGGGAGAAAAATGCACATTGATTATTCAGACACCCTTCCGAACCGTCTCAAAGAAACGTTCACAAGTGTCTTATCCCTTGTCCCCGCTAACAGTCCCGTTTGAGGGTCAAATCTTCCATTCAAGATATTGTCATATGAGGTTGGAAGATTATGAACTGGTGGTTAAGAAAATAGAAAAGATTACCTAGGGAGACGATGCCAATTAGCAACGCTCAAAGTGCAAATGATCGGAAGAGAAGAGAGGAAAATCTAACCTAGGGAAGTTACAAGATGAAATTCACGAGTTGAGGACCAAACAAAATCAATGGTATGTAAAATTTAGAGGAAATTAGAAAAGGTCAGCATAAAGGAAATATAAACACTATACTTTTCAATTTTCCAAACAGGACATTTATTTGGAGAATGTATGATGAATTGATGATAGATGGTACTCCCTCCGTTCCTTTAAATTATTCCCGTTTCTATTTTAGGCGTTCCTAAAAGTTCTTCCCAGTTTGAATCTTTTCTATTTTTGGTCATATATTTGTTCCCAAAATACTCTTATATCCCCTTTATTTACCAAAATACCTAAAGATTCTACCCAAATTCCAACCTAAAATTTCCAACCCATATTATCTAATCCATTTCCCTTCCCCATACTCCTACCCTCTCACCTCTTTTATCACCCATCCTTATCACACCTATCTCTTCATTTCTCTCCTTCTCCCTCACGTTTTTCATTCTCTCTCCTCCCGAAACCTCTGATTTCATTTCTATCCTTCTCCTTCACATTTTTCACTCTCTCTCCTCCCAAAACCTTTGATTTCATTTCTCTCCTTCTCCCTCACATTTTCTCTCTCTCTTCTCCAAAATCTCTATGATTTCTCCCTCTCTCCTCCAAAATCTCTCCTTCCTCTCACGTTTTTGTCTCTCTCCTCCATAAAACGGATCTCCCTCGCTATCACCACCACCACAACCACAACAACACCTCCGCCGCCGCCGCCACCACCCTTCGAAAAAAAACTATAGAGCAAGAACTTAAAGCTCCTCGAAATATGTATTATGGCTTTAGATGGTGAAATTCGACCATGAAAACTCTATAACTAGGGTTTTCATGGTCGAATTTAACCTCTAAATCCTCAAAATCGTGGTATGATGTTGAATTTGTAGGTTTTATGGGTCGATTTTTTTGGGTTGATGTTTCGGTTTTTTTAGGGTTGATGTTCGAATTTTTGGGTTGGTGTTTCGAATTTCTTGGTTCATGAATGAAAAATACGAATTTTTCTGGTTTGATTTTTGTCGATTTTCTGCTGGGCTGATTTTGTTCGAATTACTGGGTTGATTTTGGTTCGAATTTCTGGGTTGAATATTTGTTCGAATTTCTAGGTTGAATTTATGGGTTGATTTATGGGCTGCTAAATCAAATTCCTGGTTTGATTTTTGTTGATTTTGTTCGAATTTTTTTTGTTAAATTTCTGGGTTGATTTTTGTTCGATTGTCTGGGTTAATTTTGTTCGAAATTTTGTTGAATTTTTCTGGGTTGATATTTGTTGAATTTATTTTCTTGATTTTTTTTGTTGATTTTTCTGGTTCGATTTTCTTGAATATTTGTCGAATTAAAAAAAAAGCAGATTAAAAAATATAAGATTGAATATTTGTCGAATTAAAAAAAATCTTGATTTTTTTGTCGAATTTTCTTGATTTTTTGGTTGATTTTTGTTCGATTTCCGGTACATAAATTCGTGGTGAGGATTCCACCTCCCATGTAATCTGATTGGTTTTATTAATAATAATAAAATATCTTCCCATTCCTTATTTCTTTATTATTTTCTCTCTCCTTCATTTATTCCAATATCTTACACACAATCATTTCTCTTACACCCAATCATTACACTTATACCCATACAAACCAAGATTCTAGTTTTTTTTAATTTCCACCCAAGATTCAAACCGGGAACATCTTAAAGGAATAGAGGGAGTAATAAACTTGCATACACAAAATGACATACATGAAACTCAAGACCAAAGCACACTAGATAGGTACTTAGATAGTAAAGTTTAGAGGGACATATAAAACAAACAGAAGACTGATCACATGGAAAAGACAAAGTGGAAAGCTACAGAGTGCAGATGTTAGAGCTTGTGCTAGACATACACCATATCAGGCATAGGCACTACTGCACAAAATCTTAGTTACTTTTCATGACATAATCTAGAAGTGTGAACTATTTCATGGATACATGCATGTCCAAACTTGAAAGCAACTTAGGTGCATAGGTATTGTTTAGAGTCTCTAGACTAAGAAAGTTTAGGTACCTTAGATTCGGACACTGTTGTTACCTTAGTTTGGATTTTCTCTCTCGTCCATGGAGGAGGCACATGTTTAGGAAATCTCACTATCATGCGCCAAGAAGAAGACTGGACTGGTTTCTAAGCACGGAAATAATGGATATTCTTATCCAATAATTGGTGACCCTCATACAAGCTCTCATACTCGAACCTTCGAGAACACTCAAACCCCAGTCATTGTCATGGAGGATGACCCATTGCGTGAACCTGAATCAATGGCAGATCCAAGATTGGTTCATCCTAGTGTTGGACCAGTTTCGATTAGGCTTCAAGAGGTAATACACGAGTATGATTCCCTCTTTTCTGTTCAGAAATCACATTCTCATTTGGCTACTCGATCTGGAATGTTTGATGCAATTGCTGAAAATCCCAATTCTGTTAATCCTGGATCTATGGGCATTGTGAGTAGGAAGCTGCATATGGGGGGGTCTAAGGTGCATCAGGGTCATAAACCCCAAGAACCCTAGGTCAATATGTTTAAGGGTAGTTCTCCTGCTACAAAAGGGAAAGCATTGTCACATGTTACCCTTGTTTGCACTGATGGGAAGGTAATTGCTCATTTACAACAAGCTGAAATTGGTAAATGTACTGCTCAGTGGATGAATGTTATTGCAATATTTGTGTTGGGGAAACCCCAACTATTGCATCCGTGCTACGGTTGGTGGCTAAGGAATGGAGTCAGGTGGCCACTCCTAAAGTCTTCCTTCATGATGTAGGTTACTTTGTTATGAAATTTAACTACCTAAAGCATAGGAATGCCATATTATATGCTGACCTCAGTTCTTTTATGGTATGCCTGCCATCATTAAATAGTGGTCATCAAAATTTAGCTTCCATGAGGAAGTTCTGAAAGTTATTCCTCTGTGGGCCAGGTTCCCAAACTTACCTCTCAAATGTTGGGGAGATGATTCTCTTAGTAGGTTGAGCAGTGTGATTGATGTGCCCTTGTTTGTAGATGAATGCACCACCCATCAACTCAGAATCTCATTTTCCAGAGTTCTCATTGAGGTTGATGTAACTAGGCCTTTGCCTAGTAGCCTCCAGAACAAGAATTTGAGCAAGCTGTCACATATGATTGGAAGCCAGCCCATTGCAAGAAATGTTGTCTTGTGGGGCATAATTGTGATGCTCAACCAAAGATAAATTCCAAAGTTATTGCTACCGAGAAGAAGGTTATAAATAAATGGGTTCAAAAGAAAGTCCAACAGGTTCATCAGCAAGCACAGGCTCAAGTGCAAGTCACACTTGTTGGAACTAATGTTGTTGTGCATTCCGATGATGATGCGGGTTGGAAAGTTGATACTAGGAGAACTAAGCACAGAGAAGGTAGGTCTTCAGTGATGGATACACCTATTCATAACTCATTTAGAGTATTGATTCCTGACCATGAGGGTCTATTACCACTAGGTGAAGAAGGAGAGGTTGAAGAGGAGCCCCCTGATCACACTAGTGTGCTCTTGGAATATTATGGGTCTTAATGACCTTACTAAAGACAAGAACATTGAGAAGCTTCTTGTCATAGAATGAAGTAGACGTTATGAATGTGTTAGAGTCTAGAGTCAAGAATAAAAACACAAGTAAGATTCAACAGAAAATAGGTAGAGGTTGGGACTAGCATTGTAACTCTTCTTGCAATCCTAGAGGAAGAATATGGTTGGGTGGAGAATAATGAATGTCAGTGTGAAGGTTTTGATCACTCATGAACAGTTTATTCATAGTGAGCTTATGGATAGTAAATGTGCCTTTGTTTGTTTCTTTACTACTGTATATGGCTTGCACATAGTGGAGACCAGGAAGCCTTTGTGGTCTTCTCTTTCAAGGCTAGCTGCCACAATCTCTACTGCTCCTTGGTTAATTTTAGGAGATTTTAATGTTGTGCTATCTAGTCATGACATAATCAATGGAGCTGATATCAGTAGATATGAGACTCGTGATTTTGAATCCTTTTTGTTCAATACTCGGGGTGAGTGAACTGAGAAGTACATGGCACTTTTTCTCTTGGAGAAACAAGGGGTTAAGTGACTCTAGGGTGGCTAGTAGAATTGATAGGGATTAGGGGAATGGGTGTTAGATATTAAAGTATATGGTCATTTGGTTGTGGATTACCTTAACACTTCCATTTCAGACCCCTCTCCTTCATTTCTTAGTTTTGTTATGATTACAGGGAAGGGGGCAGACCCTATAATTTTTCAATTTTCTAGTGAACCACTCTCGGTTTGAGAAGATGGTTACTCAGGACTGGGCAAGGCCAATCCAAGGTACTCCTCTTAGTAGGGTCTGGTTTAAGCTGAAAAGCCTTAAATGTCAGTTGAAACAACTTCATAAAGAAGAATTTGTAGGTATTCATTTGAGAATTCGGCAAGCTCAGCAAGATCTGGAAGATGTTCAGTGCCATCTTCTCTCTGACCCTACAGACTACAGACCTATTGCTGCAAGTTGATGAAAGGGTATACACTGAAAAGCTAATAAAAGTGGTTGTCAGTTGAGGAAACTACTCTGAAACAAAAGTTAAGGATACAATGGTTAGTTGATGGGGACTCTAATTCTAAGTTCTTCTATGCTTCTGTTAAGAAAAGAAGGAATATTAATAGGATTTCTAAGTTGTAAATTGAACAAGGGTAAAAGATAACTGATTCTGGTGACATCACTGCTGAGATTCAGAGGTTTTATATTGCTCTCCTTGGTACTGCATTTGTTCATCTACCTAAAGCTGACCTTCCTACTCCCAGGTCAGGTTCTAGGTTGTCTAATGAGGCAGCTCATAATTATTCCACGATCCACCCTCATAGCTCTTTGATCTGTTTAATTTATATTGCTTATATATAATATTTGATTTATAATCAATCTATTGGATGGTTATATTTAGTCCTCTTTATAATTTGTAATGATAAAAGTCCTACTTAACTAAGCGGTTAGAGTATGGCTTTCATACGGCGGGAGTCATTAGTTCAAATCCAATAGTAGGTAAAACTTATTCGATACTCTCAACTCTGGCATCTAATAAGTTTTTCTACTCACCCTTATTTAGCTTTACATCCATCCCAAGGTATCATTTCTAATACATTTGTGGGGCAAGCTCGAACACATTGAGTACATCCTATACATGTATCATAAATCTTAACTGTATGTGACATTGGGTCTCTGATTTTTTTTTAACTTCATTAATTTTCGATCTAGTTCTAAAGTAAATGAAATACATATTTAAATACCAAAGTAATCAATAATTTTCCAGAATTTTTGGAATCAATCTATTTCTGGAGGAGAAAGGGAAAAGAGGTTCAAAATACTTTGATTTATTCCATTTTGGAAAGTATATCTTAAGGTGCAAGATCTAGTAATATAATTTGAATTGATGAGTATTAAATTTTCAAAATTTAGAATTGGATTTACTAAAATAATAATAATAAAAAATATTATAACTATTTATTCAATAAATTCGATTGATTGATACGAATGCATTTTCTGTTACGATAAATTGAAGAAACAATAGTCGGTTACTACTATTGAGATGGATAGATACAGGTCTTAAAGCTATTGATGATAGCAAAGCACCTGGTTTGGATGGCTATAATGTTGTTTTCTTCGGCATTTGATCAAAGATAATATGTACAAGGCCGTGCAGTATTTCTTTCAGACTAGGGAGATGTATTCTGGTGTGAACTGTACTTCCATTACTTTGGTACCTAAGGAATGCTGGGGTGGTTAGTGAATGTCAATCAAGCTTTATTCCTGGAAGATACATAGCTGATAATATTTTGCTTGCCACTGAGTTGATCAAGGGTTATGGTAGGGCTCATCTGCCCCCTATGTGTGTCTTAAGATAGATCTGAAGAAGGCTTATAATTCAGTTGAATGGGGCTTCTTGGAAACCGTTCTGCAAGATTTTGGGTTCCCTGAAACGCTTGTGCAGTGAATAATGACATGTATTACTATTGTTTCTTATTCAGTGCTTATTAATGGGTTCCCTAGTAAGCCATTTCAAGCTAAGAAAGGTTTGAGGCAAGGAGATCTCATGTCTCCTTTTCTATTTGCTATTGGAATGGAGTACCTTTCTAGGTGTATGAATTAATTGAAAGCTATCCCTGACTTTAACTTCCATCCTAGGTGTGAAAGGCTCAATATCTCACATATGATGTTTGCTGATGACTTATTGCTCTTTGCTAGAGTTGACAATATCTTTGTTCAACTGTTGCTTGAAGCTTTTCTTAAGTTTTCCACAGCTTCAGGTCTTGAAGCCAACATGAGTAAAAGTAATATATACTTTGGGGGAGTTTCTACTACTGAGAAAGCTCATATTATAGCTAATGAGGAAATTTCGGAGGGTAATCTACCATTTAGATATCTAGGAGTTCCTCTCTCATCTAAAAAACTCAACCACCATCAGTGCAAGCCAGCGTTACCTAGTTCGCTGGTAACCCCCGCGAATCTCGAACCGGTTCGCCCGTACCAATGGTTCGCCGGCGATCCAATTTGCAATTTTTCGCAAACCAAACCAACCCCAACTTAAACGATTGAAGGCCGGGAAGACGATAGAAGATAAAATATGTTGGGGCTTTTGTTTGAGAAGGGCGTATCGTTGATTGCGACCATTTTTGTTTTTGTTGTTCTTTCTTCTTGCTGAAAACAAACACCATGGATGAGAGCAGAACCATCGTGAAGAACTGAAGAAGGATGATGATGGGTTTTTTTTATTTGTTTTAATTTTTTACTTATTTTTTTACTTTACTTTGTACTTTCTTGTTTTATTGTTATACTTTTCGTCTGCACATGGGTCATGGATGTCGCCTATTATTTTATTAATCACTTTTTTTTTCCAATTGAGTATTACGTTACAGTGACAATTGAATATTATTTTACTTTTGTCTGCTCATGGGTTATGGTTGTGGTCCCATTATTTTATACATGGGTTATGGGTGTGGTGCTATTATTTTATACATGGGTCATGGGTGTGTCAAAAAAATGTTACGGGAAGCCGAACAACCCACCACACATCCTAAAACGCATTATCCAGAACATAAAATTTAATAAGTTGAGCTTTTATGCTACTACAGTTAACCTTCATCGCGGATTTAAGCTAATGCTATTAAGTGAAATTATTTTTGTCGCATATTACACTAAAACACACATAAAAGAAATCCATACCCCTCTCGAAATCAGCTACCCGCGAACCGCGAACCCATACTCGTACTCCGTACCGAAACGTACCACAAACCAGATAACTCTGGTGCAAGCCCTTGGTTGATAAGATTCTTGCTAGGGCTAAGGTGTGGTCTGCTAAGTTTCTATCTTATGCAGGTAGGCTTCTTCAAAGAATCAGTTGAGCATTTGTTTTTTGAGTGTGCCTTTTCAGCTGCAGTGTGGCAGGTTGTCTTGTTGCACCTGGGTATTCTTGGGAGAAGTGTTGGGTTTGCTCATGAACTACTAGTCTTATATGCACGCGATGCGTGCGAGATTGTATAAAAACTAAAAATTGCATATTGACAAACTCATCAAAATCTACTCAAGTCACTATCTAAATAGAGATTACATTGATCAGATTCTATCAAAGCAACATTTATGTTGTGTTACTCATCTGCTTCTCATTGTGCAATTTCATAAACCTAATCAGATCCAGAAAAAATTCAAAATAGCTAAAATGCAGTCCGCATCATACAAAATCAATAGATCAACATAAACTGATAGGAACTAAAGAAGCTACGAAACTTTATGGCAGGCCTAAAATGAGCCATGTAGTCAGTCAATCACCAATATAGCATTTAGATGACTCAACTTCTTGTTCTGCTTCATACCTTCCATGGTATCTCATAATCTCAACTAAATATACCAAGCAATTTCTTTCATTCTAAACACTATGATATTGGAACAAAAAAATTAAAGAAGTCCAATAACATACAAAAGAAGTCCAACAACATTATGATCCCACGGCGTCGCACTGAGGTATTTGCAACACACGACAGCTCGTTGACGTAGGGCCGGCAGTTGTTCTTTGATCTCTCTCCTACCTCGCTGTCCATCAACTTAAAGCTCCGAGACATTGTCTTAGTCCACTCAATATTTTCTTCTTTCTGTCAAAAAATAATCCAAAATGACAAAAAATAATCAGAAATATAATAAAAAAAATTGCAATAAAAAAAAATACAGAAAAGTAAATCAAACCTATGCAAATTAATCTATAAAAGTAAAACGGAACACTTACAACGCGGAGTTCCTCATTCAAAATAGAGACAGGAGCAGAAAATGCTCAACAGCAAGTTTCCGATAGTTCCAGGCAGTGTAGAATCCTGGATTAATCTCAAGCAGCTTTGCGCTGATTTCTACAGCTTCTTTGGCGTAACTGAAACCCAGATTCAAAAAAGATATATACATTAGATATCATAATTGTGTGTGAGAGAGAGGGGGAGACACACACACATAGAAAGATAAATACTTTAGATTGTGATGATAGTTGATAAATTGGGATTGAAGAGTGCGTAATTCAGCGGCTTTTTGAAGGGTTTCTAGGTTGTCCATGTATTTTTCCAACAATGTCACGCCAGCTGCAAATGGAGAAGGTTAATTGAAGATTTATAAAATATGTGTTTGAAGGGTTTCACTGCAAATCATGACTCTAGCTCTATATTCTAGAATTATTGAGTTCAGAAATTCAATAATTCTCATAAAATAGTCAATCAGAATGGAGTTTCAGACATAATTTAAAAATAATTTCAATGATTTGTGTTTGGCGGTATCAGCATTTATTTGTGTTAGTAATTGATTTTGATTTTATTCTTAATGTTAACGTTTTTAGTTTTTTCTACTCGTCTAAATTGCTGAATCCATGCCTTCACTGAAGCTGTAACTTATTCCCAACTGGGGTATGCGGAAACATGTTCTTTTAAGTTCTAAGTAGTGGAGCATCAACAATCAAGCAGGATATGCATCATGATTAAATTAAGAAAACTGAGATAATCAAGCAAACTAATAGCAGGATACGCCTCATGGTTAAATTTAGAAAATTAAGATAGTCTAAGTCAAACTAATAGCAGGATACACCTCATGATTAAAGTCATAAAATTGAATGAGATAATCAAACAAACTTATAGCAGGATACGCATCGTGATTAACTTCAGAAAATTGAGATAATCAGTCAAACTTAGCAGGATATGCATCATGATTAAATTCAGGAAATCAAACAAACTAATAGCAGGATACTCATCATGATTAAACAACACAAAACAAATTGAGATATAGAGGTGACTCAGAAAATGACAAGTACCCGTATAAAAGAGACATTGGACGTGCCTGTGGGTTAGAACATCCTCATAGTACCAAATGAAGTCCACCTTCTGCCATTTGTGTGAATATAATAATTTTATTTTTAGAGTCATCCTAAACTGATTATAAAAGAGCTATTGGACAAACTATAAATCAAGAACTTACGAAGTTGAGAACAGAGGAGAAGGATCGAGAAGCCTGTAAAAAGGAAGGGAGACACACATTAGAGGAGCTTCAACGATATAACATAGACTTAGTTTTGAGAGAAGTCAAGCAATTAAAAAAATAAAGGAAAAGGAGTAATAACTTTGGCAGATTTTTATTGAACATATAGGTATCAAGCGCTCTCATAAATCCACATCAAGAATATTTGATAGTTTGCATCACAAAAAGCTCAGAATTTTAAAGTACCACATAACTTATTTAAATATCACCTATTACCAAAAAAATTAATGTTTCAAATAAACTCAATCCAAATTAACAAACACGATGACTGAAGTATAAGACAATTACCTGGCGCTACTGTCTATCTTCGGCTTTTGGCTGAACCATTTTCGATTCCATATCATCGTAAACACCATCATAATCAAATACGGAAGGGTCTTCTTCTAGACCTTTCTTGTACTGATCCTCAACCTACAAACAAATGATACACATTTCACCATTAAATTCCAACTCCTAAATTCAGAAGGAATCAGCAGCTTGATAGATTTTAAATTTCCTTTTACTCAATCCTGAACTAATTCAATCATATTAATTTCAATCTTGAACTAATTCAATCATATTAATTTCAACCCTGAACTAATTCAATCATATTCAAATGCCTTTTCTGCTACAAAGAGCAAGAAATTTGACAGAATTGCTACTACCAGAAAAAAAAAATCGAAATTTTATTATCAAAATCACATCTTTGATTCTTTAGGACTCAAATGCCTTTTCTGCTACAAAGAGCAAGAAATTTGACAGAATTGCTAATACCAGAAAAAAAATCGAAATTTTATTATCAAAATCACATCTTTGATTCTTTAGAGATTGCAGTTCAAGCTATCAAAAATTCGAGTCCTACTCAAATTCTTCACATTGCTTAATTCAAATAAATCTAAAAACTTCAAGAACAATCGCACTGGAAAAAAGAGAAGTGTGAGGGGAGAAACAAAAGATTAGAAGCAAGAAATAAATTAAAACATGCATAATTATTTTCCCTTTTCCCCGTTTTTTTAATCCGAATAAATTAAAGCATTATTCTTAAGCAAAGTTAAAAAATTAATCCGAATTAATTAAAACATGCATGATTGTTAAGCAAAGTAAAAAAACATACAACTCCGATATCGGCCAGGTGAAGGGTCTTCAGGTGCCGGATCCACATGGCCCAACCACGAAGACGACCACCGTGCTCCACCAAACAACGGTGGTATGCTGCTACTGCCGATGGTGATTTTTTTTTTGATATAGCAGAGGACGTAGCTCGTTGCGCCGCCGCCATTTCTGGTAGAATTTAAAGGTTGGAGAGGAAAGAGTGGTGGATGCGGAGGGCAGACGGTGGTGGGATATTTTCTCATCCTCATCTACAACTAAAATTAACGAAAATTAAAATAAAATCTAAGAAACAGGGATGAAAATTGAAGCAAAATCTGGAAAGATGACTACCGTAATCTGGAAATTTGGCTACCGCGGAGACGTCGCCGCCGGGGCGGTTGAGGACGACCATCTTTGCGGGACGACGGCGAAGAAGCCTAACCCTAAAAATCTGGAACTCGATTTCTTCACCCAAAATCTTAAGAAATGGAATTCGACAGAATTGAGAACTGAAAGGTTTTGAGAGTGATTTACCTAGGAGAGAGAAAGAGAGGAAAAATGGAATTCGAAAGAAAGGGTTTGAGAGTGATTTACCTAGGAGAGAGAAAGAGAGCTTTGTGATTGTGTGAGAGTGAAGCGGCAGAGAAAACGGGAGGAAGGAGAGAGAAAACGCGGGGGGGGGGAGGGTTAGGGTAGTTTAGTAGAGCAGCAGTCAGCACAATAAACAACTCAAGGAGGGTAGGTTGGTATTTTTGATTGGGGACACGAAAAGTTAATTTACCAAAATAACCTCAGCTGTTGGCTTATATGCTCATGAACTATAAACAGTGGTGAAGAAAAGCAGGAAAACAACTTGTATTGCTCAGCTGTATGTGATGTGCTTCACCGAAGCAGTTTACAGCATGGCTTACTGGAAATGCTGTGATTTTTAAGAAACCTGTAAAGTCAGTTGAGTGCCTTGTTAAGGAAATCTTGTTTACAGTTTCCTGTAGAAGTTATGAGGAACTTAGAAATAGATTACTACATGATTAGGGTTGTTGCCTTGTGAAATCGTGTAGGTTGTGTTCTAGTGGTCAGGGCTCATTGTAAAACTTCAGTGTTTTCCTCTTTGGTTTTTAATACAATTATTAATTGCCAAAAAAAAAAGTTTAGGTTAGATGGTGCTGCAATAACAATAAGAAATGACCTGTAGGTGACCCAGAATGCCAACAACAGCCATAGTCATTCCTGCAAAGTATGTATACTATCTCCGACAAAGACTTGAAGATGGAAACCTAGAAGCCGTGAAAGAAAGATCTCAAAAGAAGCCACAACAGTAAGAACGCATGACACAAAAACATATAAAGCCGGTCATTTAGCCAACAAAAGAATTACCAATTGTAAGAGTGTAAAGCCAAAGAAGTAGCAAACAAGGGTTGAGCAAGGTAGATGGAGAATGCATGATGGTGAATGACTTGTACGGCTGCACTTCTCATCCTCAATCCTGAATATTGTGTGAAATTCACATAAATTAGGTGGCCTCACTTCAACTATCGAAAGTCTGCTTCATCCATTCTCTCAGACAATGCTTTGATAAATGTTCCGGTAGATCAGCCTGAAAAACCAACAGAACAATAAGGTTATCACGCCTGGTAAATCACAAATACCAGAACAGAAAATAAGGATATAGACCATACCAAGCTCCATGAAGTCGCATAGCCATCACTAGAAAGCAACCAGCTAATAGAACTAGACTGGAGATTGAATTTATCATCTGAATCGTCAAGGTCAAGCAAGTCCTGATCACTGAATTCATCATAATCTCGATTCCTTCTCCTTTTTTTCTGTTGTTTTGCCTCCTTTTACGTTTAGCTTTAGTTGCTGTTTTTTCACCTAAGTCCTGTTCACTCTTGTCTGAAGTTCCATCACGTTCTGTACCATATATATCAGATTTACGAAACCCAATGTTATTGATAAACAGAGATTCCCAGGATTCAGAAGTATGAAATTCCTTAGACAACCTGTAAATGAAATAAAGCCACTTTGAGGCTCCACGAAAGAAGACCAAGCCATTTTATCACTTCAATAGTCTTTGGAAATCAGGGCCAAACTCTTGGCTTCACTTGTATGTGTACAGATCCTTAAAACTAAATCATCAATCGTAAGTTCCTAACCTTCTCCTCCTCGGTCCCTTCACCATGTACCAACCGCAAAAGTAACCTTCCTTCGTAAACAGTGCATTCAACAGAAACAACTGATCAATAGATACTTGGTCACCACACTTACAAATCACAATCTCCAGACAATAAGATGTATTATCAAAGTTTAGAGATCTCTTTCTCTAGTAAGAAGATCTTGAAGCATTAGCAATAATGTACATAGATCCCGCTCATCAAGAATGATTAGAAGACGTTAACAAAGATAAGAAAAAGATTCATACATAAGAAACTGACCAACAACTGTCCAAACTTCTTGCAGATTATCTTCATACAGTAACTAAAGGAAGAAATCTACAAAGAACTTATTATCAACCGACAAGATCTCACCACCTTTAAGGGACTCCGAAAATTCCTCTGACGACCAGAACTCAGGTATATTCTCCAAAAAGTTCTTCTCTGTAAGTTGAACATCCAAATCAAGAAAATAATGAGGCTTTGTAGCAACAACTCTGGTGACTGTCCATGTTTTCCTTTCCATTCAAGCTCTTCCCAACATATGTCCCTGATCACAAAGGCAAACTGAGCCAGTGACTTTGCACCCTTTCCGTGTGCTGAATCACCCGCAATAGAAAAGGTTGAAAACTGTTGCAAGATCCATTTGGATGTCCTGCATTGTTGATAATCATGCCAGAATCAGAGGTTTATGTAGATTTATTAGAGCAATGACTTCCTCAAACAGCTGAGTTTCTTTATGAAAAACAGATTATAGCATAGCATAGATAATAGCAACAAGTTACAGGATCATAACTATTAAAATTGGACGAAGGAGCTATAACAAGTGGGTACCAACCACACTGTGTAGTAGTAGAATCATATCCCAGAGAAAATACTGACATAAAAGAAATTAAGCAACAGAAGAAAGTATAAGTTGCAAAACTCACTTGCCTTCAAAGAACCTTTTAAGTTTTAAGCTTGCGACTTTCTTAGCCAAGATTAACCCGGATTTCTGTGGCCTTCTGATCTCAAAGAGCATTTGGAAGACTTGAGCAGCAATATCCAACTTACGAGGCTTTGATTTCAACAACCTCGTGAATAGGGCATGCTGCTCGGGGGGTGTAATTGAACTTAAGCTTGAAATAGACTCACAAAGCCACAATCTACCCTCTGACCCGCCTTCAGAAGTAATAAGTCCACAAATAATCTTTTCCAGCTTGTTGAGAGGCATTCTCAGGTCAGCAGAGTCAGCATTCGTGAGGTAATGGTTTTCTGTTACTCCGTATTATCTGTGCTAAGAGTGGGTTTTCATCCCTTTTCCTTGTTCCGTATATAGGTGATTACAATTTTGCACAAAACCTGTACTTAGGTGTTGACCCTAATGTTTTGATGATGACAAAGCAAACTCCTAACTATTGGTTAAGTTATGTTGCAAAATAGGTTCCGAGATCCTTAGAGGGATAATGCTAAGTTAAGGAGATCCTGAGTTGGATAACTAAGCAACATGGAATATATGCAAGTATTTGATCCATGTCATACACTACGTTGAAGAATTAATCATTTAGCAAGTTTACAAAGGCGAGATCCTTAGGCGAGTTCCTAAGGCGAGATCCTCATATATTATGTGGATCCTCGATGTTCCAGAGAAAGAACAAACTGTGAAGACTTCGAGTGAAGCTTCCTAAAGGTTCAACATGAAAACTATAACATATGAGATTATGTTTAGGATTTATGTAAGTATTTAATAATGTTTATACGTAGTTTGGAACGAAAGGAGCATAAATGTTTTGGTACGTTTTAATTGAAATATATTAACTGTAATTATAAAAGAGCTTTAAATTAGAAAATCTTTGTTAATAAATAAAATGAATTTAATTAATAAATATAAACATAGGATTCTGATTTTCATTCTCCTTGTTTCCCAAGCAAAAGATTTTCCATGATCCTTAAAACTCTCCCTGTATTTCTGTTTAAACGTGCAAGTAGTGTTTTGATATGGTCTCCCCTGTTTCTCTCCAACTATGCCCATGTTACTGAGCAGTAACAGTTAGTGGATAGTTGAGGGAAACATGGGTATCCAACCTTAGGTAAAACTCCTCTATAAAAGGAAAAGAGTTTTCACTTTTTCAAACAGAACTGATCTCTGCAAAATATATCTTAAAGAGCTTAAACGTTTTAAAAGAATCAGTTTACAAAAAGAGTGTTCCTTGAGTTCCTTATTGCTATAAGCTTTATTACTTACTAGAGTTTTTTATCAAATTGTATTTTGGGTTTAAGGGTTGAGTGATCCTTGAGTGACTTAGAGTTAAGTCAGAGAGAGAAAGAGTGACTTAGAGTTAAATCAGAGTGAGAAAGAGGAGCACAGTAATCGACGGGGATTGCTGTGGGGAACTCGTGTTCGAGAGGAACTCGAGTTAAAGAGCGTATTTGTAATAGAGATATTACATTAATACAAAAGAGTTGTGAGGTTCTTCTTGATTAGGATCAAGAAGGTTCCTCAGTTTCATATCTTTTTCGCTTATTGACCACTAGGTAGCACGGATACGGGTACGAAAACGGATACGGGTACGGGTACGAAAACGGCAAACACCTTCTACTCAACTGGCACTGAAAGAACATATGAGTTGCAGTTTCCATACATGGGGCAAGTATCATCACATATATCATATCCACTAAGCTTGTGTTCTAGAATACTGTTTTCCTCAACAAATCAACCAGAAAATCACTTTTTGTGTGGGATAACTAACACAAGCCTATTCAAGCTATAATCCTCTGCGTCAGTATGAGAGGAAGTAAAAAGATACTGGTCTAGTACCTATGGTGATATTCATTCTCAAAAGAACAGAACTAACTTAATTAAGTCTGGCTCCATACGACATGTGTCTCGACCCCCATATTCTTAATTTTTCTGTCACCTTATTCACATGCATAGCACACTCTGCCTCCTTCAGTTTTCTTGTAGTGATGGGTACTCCCAGGTATATGAAGGGGGAGACTACCAAGAACAAATTGTGAAACTAGAAATTTCACAAATAAATCCTGGCAATATCCTCAGTCTTCATGTTGGAAGGATAGATTGCTGATTTTGCAATATTAGCTACCAAACAAGAGCTGATAAAGAAAGTAGCTAAGGGTATATTGCTGACAGAACTGAAGTCTCCTTTGTAGAACAAAAGCAGGTCATCGACAAAAGTTAAAAGTTAAACGAGTAAGACTAAGATGCTTGCACCTAAGATGATATAGAAATCCTACCTTAGCTCCTACCACCTTCATAATCCGGGATATATAATCCATGCATATACTACAAAAACTCAACTCAAGAAATCCGAGATTTATGTAGAAGTCAACACAGGGTTTTACACGTATTTTCTGGGGGAAAATAATCTATACCAGATGATATCCAATCAAGTTACCTCTAGCACATAACACATTGAGGAGCAAAACTCTCTATAGTCCATCAACATTCAATAGATAGCTTTGTCTATAGTAGATATACTTTATTCCCCTAGTATACTAAGAGTCACTGTAAAATATGAATTAAAAGACAAAATTGTAGGCAAAACTCTAATATACTTGTATTAGTTAATCGGTGATATATAAAAGACTGCCCTGCCCTTTGAAAGAATTTGACAGTAACCCCAGTACCCCACTAAAACCTCAATTACCCCTTCAATATGTGTTGTGATAGGACTCATAGGAGGCCTGTGTGGATGCGTGGGATTATATCATATTTATAGGACTATGGGACTATAGGTGTAGTGCACTAATACTACATGTTTCTTCTATTTATAGGGATGACATAGACTATTAAGTCCTACTGCCAGCAAAGCACGGACAGTGTCCCTCAAGGAGCTCAACTATTGGGAAAATGTCATTTTAAAGCAAAGTTCTTCACTCAGTCATTCATTTAGGATTTAATCAGCAATAAAATAAAGATTAACAACTAAGCTACTTTAGTCCCAAAAGTAGTCCTGCTTGGAATATGTAATCACAATATGGTCACACAAATCAAACTAGGACAATCTTTGAGCGGAAGAAGCAAATATCAAGTAATCGATTAACTGACACTGGTAACTGCAGGAAAGGCTAATCTAGATTTAGCAACTGGACCAAAATCGTAAGCACCATGAATTGAAGTATTAAAGATAGTCATAGAAATTAAAGAGAAGAGAAATAAACCTTGGCACATGTGATGGTATATTGGTACTGTGCACCTGTCTCTCAGAATCTTACATGTAAGTTCCAGGATATCTTCCACAGAGCAGGGATAATGATCCACAATGACAGACGACAAAGGCCATCAGTCATGGGGGGCTGCAGAGATTCAAGATACCCAGTCTTATGCCTAGGAGAGGCACTTTGTACAAAACCACCAAACGATTATTTTGAAAAAGGTAGCAACTAGTGGATTATGTCATGAGAACAAAAACTTTGACGAAAGGTAGGAAATTGTATAAGTTGACAAAAACCCAACAAGATCCTAGAACGTCTCCTGCCGCGGATAGGGTCTGAGGAGTGAGTGAGGACTGAGGAGTACACAGCTTACCAGTAACGTATTGACCTAAACCCAACTACAACCAGGAATTTTCCTAAGTCCACGACCTATCATTTGTTTCCTTACTATAGAAACATCCAACCATCGATCTGCTGCTGCATAGACATTAGACAACAAAACAAAACTGCCCGCATTACATGGCTCAAGTTCAACTAGTCGGCTGGCAACTACTTCAGTTAAGTCAGTATCACAATGCAATCTACAAGCCCCAAGAAGTGTGCCCCAAGATTCAGAATGATTCTCAACTGACAATGATTTAAGGAGATCATAGGCTGCTTCTAAGTGGCCAGAACGACCTAGAAGATCAATCATGCATGCATAATGGTTAGGAGAGGGAGTGATCGAGTATTTACTTTTCATCATATCAAATAAGCAGTAACCTTCCTCCACCAATGCGGCATGACTGCAGGCTGTCAAAATGACGGTGAAAGCCACATCATCAGGCATTAGCCCTTCAGAAAGCATGTTATAGAATAATTTAATAGCCTCCGTTCCTTGACCATGAAGAGCATGGCCATGAATCATTGAACAATATGACACTAAATCCCGTTTAGGCATATTATGAAACAAACTCATTGCTCTCTCCATATTACCACATTTAGCATTCATATCTACCAATGCTGCAGCAACATGCGTACGCTGGAGATCAAAAGAGCTCCTACTCATATATGAATCAATCTCATTAGCAAGTTCTAAATTCCCTACTTGTGCACAAGCTGACATTACGCTAACCATTATATGTTCATCTGGCCTAGTATTGCTGAACTGCATCTCCTGAAAAGACTTCACTGCCTCCTTAGGAAGCCCATTTTGTGCATACCCTGATATTAAAGCTGACCACAGGACAAGATCCTTAGCTAAGCACTCCTCAAACAAGAACCTAGCTGAAGCCATGTCCCCACATTTAGCATACCCATCAATCATAGTAGTGTACGAATGGACATTCTTGGAAGGTATTTCATCAAACAACTTCCTAGCACTATTCAACTCACCAAGTTTCACATACCCACAAATCATGGCATTCCACGAAACCCGGTTTCTCTTCGGCATTGCATCAAACACCCTCCGTGCACTAACCAAGTCCCCACAATTAACATACCCAACAAGCATACAAGTCCAAGACACAACATTTCTGTCAGGCATTTCACCGAACACCTTCTGTGCATCCCCAATTAGCTTACATTTCCCATAAAAATCAACCAAACTCGAACCCACAAACACATTATCCTCAACACCATATTTAATCAACAACCCATGAATCCCTACCCCAACAAAAACATCCAATTCATTCGAGCAACACTTAATCAATGGCGGGAAAGTATACTTATCTGGAACACCTTCAGAAGAAGCTCTCATGGCGGAAAATACAGAAAGAGAAGATGAGAGAGAAGAGTAATTACAATGACCGTTTAACAAAGAGTTCCAAAGGCAAGTATTGGCACACGATACAGAGTTGAAGACGGTGGTTGCATAGCGGAGGAGAGAGAAAGATGTGCAGCAACCTGAGATGAAATTGGAGATCAAGTAATTGTCATGCTCAAAACCTTTATGAATTATTTGTACGTGGATTTGCTCGAAACATCGGAGAGTGTTGCATGATTTCAAAAGGGTAATAATTGGCGGCGATATTGCAGGTAATCCATGCCTCATGGATTCGCAGGAACGCCAAATTGCTCACTTCTTGCTGTTGTTCTTCAGTATGCTCCAGCCTCCAGGAGACCATGATGATTTTTTCTCATCTAAAAACTACTGTCTGCCCGATCAGCGTCTGTATAGTGTTAGAGCAACTACAATGGTTGCATTTAGGGACCTGCTTGCAATTTATTAAACTTCCTAGCGAGTAGCTTAACCGTTGGAGCAAAATGAGCAAATTCGCTCAACAGAGCTAATTTGCTTCAAAATTGTACTAAAATCCAAAAAGCATCTTCCAAAAACGCGTGACAGTGACGCATGAGAAGTTCTACGGTTTCGTGTGTGTCAGGCGCCTCATTAATGTATGTACGTGAGAAATAAATTATAATATTTTTCTAATTATTATTTTATTCCTTATTTTTGATATCTGTGTATGTTGACAGTGATGTATAGTACGTAATGTATGTTGGAGTTGTCAGTGGGACTCTAGCTAGGAGTACCACGTATATTGAAGTACCAAAATAGGTCTTTAGTTTAGGGACTCTAGCTATAGGTTTTTAGCTTTACCTAGCTTTACCTATTACCTAGCGGTAGGTTTTTAGCTTTACCTAGCTATAGGATTTTTAGCTTTACCTACGTATAATATTAGTTGAGATTTTAGTACTTTTGCTTTACATATATTATAATATTATAGTTGAGATTTTTAAGTACTTTGTTTTACCCATCCTATCTACTTCGTAAAGTACAACTTTTTTGAACTAGTCAATTGGTAACAATATATACTAAATAATATCTTCTATTTTGTGTATATCTTAGTTTCAGTTTTTTCTTATACAAAAAAATTTATTAGTTTGTTACACATTAATTAGTATACTCATTTCACGCATCAGTAGTAACCCATTCTCTTTCCATATTTTTCAATGGACCATGAAGATCCATATAACCAATACTACAATTATTTAGGAAATTCCCAAAACATTGATAATCAAAATCCTATAACACCACCTCCAAATTTCTCAAATCCCCAAACATCTTCAATCCGTCCAACTCCTTACAATTATCCATCAATGAATGTTAATCAGCATCATGAAAATCCCTACCTGCGTACAAGTCCCCCGTATCCACCAAACACTCAAATGAATTATAACTTTGGCTATTATAATCCTCCTATGGTTAGGCCAGGTTATAATCTTCGTCCTTTAAATTTAACTGAATCCTTTATAAGTCACGAAAATATAAGAAGGGATAGCGTCGGAGGCTCAAGTATGCAAGAAGAGTCTCTAACTCCTAGGTTAGGTGCTGAATCTCAATCTTCTCAAAATGAAGCCGACTTAGAGGAGACCAGTAATCAAGCCAACAACAAAAATATTAAGTTGAAGTGGAGCCATATAAAAGATGTTGATTTATGTAAAAGTTGGATTACCATTTCGAAGGATCCAATAAAAGGAAACGACCAAACTAAGGAATTGTATTGGAAGAATATCGTTGAATACTACAACACGTGGAAACGAGAAGATCCAGTTGTACCTGTTGATAAAGCTTCTAACCACTGGTTCAAAATGAGTGATGATGTTAATAGGTTTAATGGATGCTACATAATGATAAAAGATAGTCATCCGAGCGGCCATAATGAAGATGATATTATTAACAAGGCGTTGGAGCTTTATACAAGTCGCAATGAAAAGAAAAAAAAGTTTTCTTATCTACATGCTTAGCAAGTACTTAGAAACGATCCAAAGTGGCAAGAATTTGTAAAAAAAGAGGGTGTCCCGTCAAAGAGAACACAAACTGAAGACGTCGAAGTGTTAGATAAACGTCCAATAGTTCAGAAGGCAGCTAAAGAAGCAGCAAGAAAGAGGGTCCATAAGAAGGATAATGAAATTGTTTCTGATACATGGACTAAATTTGAAGACTTAGCTAACAAGAGACTATCACTAATAGAGGACCACATCCGCCAAAGTGATTACGAGTTATTATGCAAGGATACTTCGAACATGGATGAACGAGTTAAGAAAAATCATGAACAAGTATGTGAAAGGTTAAGAGCTAAGTATGGAATGTCATAAGAATTGAATATGGAGTATGTAATTTACATAACCTATGTCATGTTTTAGACCTTTTTAAGGTTTATCAATTCTTTTCCTTCGTTTTTTTTTTTTTGTAAGCTTAGATCTTTTTTTTATTTTCTAGCTATGATGTGATCAAGAAATTAATTCAAAAAGACAATAAGACTTTTTATTTTATAATTAAGGATGGTATTTTATTAATGGTATGAAGGGAAGCAATTTATAGTACAATCACCCTATAGCATATCAGACCTTCATTACTACTTTTGTATCAAAATTTAATACCACCAGGCACCAGCTACTATGTTACTGCATTATGGGATTCAGTTACAACCAATTCATCCGACTTTGCATGGGCCTTGCTTATCTTCATTTTCTTTCTTGATTTGAGGAGTTCTATCAGTTGAAAACCAATCACCTTAAAACCCGCATCATATCAAAGGGATATCAAAGACCAAAAATATAGTTGTTACTTTTATCTTATTATAAAGCTAATATAACGCTAACAAAATTATCATTTGGTTTGAATAAGTTCTTGTTTTTTCTATTTTTGATTACGCAAGATTTTAGGTAAATATTCTAGCTAAGTTGTTATACTTTTATTCCTTGAACTTTGTTATAGTTAAGTTAATGTTTATCTATTCATAACTTAATGCTACTTATGTGGTATATAAAGCTCACCAACCTAACTAAATGCCACTTTTGTAGAGTTGGTCCTAGTTAAAATGACCCATGCACATTTCTATTTATACTATAATAGTTAACCGTAATACTATGCCTATCTACTCTCTTTTTTAACAAAAAAAAAAACTAGCCGTTAGTATTGTGTTCTTTTACACTACTTAAAAAAGACCTAAAACTTTAATACTTTTATCTCCCCCAATACAATACCGGAAGAAATACACATTTTTTCTATTTCCGAACACGAAAATTAAGATGTCTGATAACCCCAATTCATCGAACAACATTGATTGGAAGAAATCGTTGGTAGAGGAATTATTCGATGAATCATATGAAGAAATGAGACGTTTCCTACTTGAGAAGTTGAAGGAAATAATGCCCTTGGTCCAAGTATGCATTCTATGTTAAGTCTAATAAATGCGGTTCAGTATTAATTAACAAGTTAATAATTCAGTGAGATCAAGTGAGCTGAATGCCTAGCTAGAGGCCGCTTCAGTTCAAGTGGAATTAATGATATTAATCCACAGCTTACTCTTGACTGAACCCGTAGGGTCACACAAATAGTACGTAAACGGATCAAGTATTTAATGGCATTAAATACTCCATCTATGAATATTCGGAACCGACGGATCTTGGTTTCAGTGGGAGCTAAGATCGTCACAGGCAAGAAATGAATACTCCGGAAACGATGATATGGCCGGAAACGGAAATATGGATCGTATCGGAAATATGAATATTATCCAAGTCGTAGATGTTGCCGGAAACGGAAACATGGTACGTATCGGAAAATATTATTGGAAATGGAAATATTACCAGAATCGGAAATATTGCCGGAAACGGAAATATTGTCAGAATCGGAAATATTACCGGAATCGGAAAATAATTCCGGAAACGGAAATATTGAATATTTGTTCGAAACGGAAATTAATTCCGGAATCGGAAATATTAAATATTGTTCGTATCGGAAATAAATTCCGGAACTGGAAATTTAATCGGAAGCGTATCGTACGAATTAGCATCGGACGAGGCCTGCCGGACGAAGGCCCAGCACGAAGCCGGGCCATCGCCCAGCAAGCACGCGCGCGCCACAAGCCCAGCCAAGGCAGCGCCCAGGCCTACCACAAGGCAGGCCCAGCGCGCGCCAAGGCCACCGTTGCGTGGGCCGCGCTGCGTGGGCTGCTGCTCGCACGCGCATGGGCAGCCCTTGTGGCTGCCGTGTGTGTGTGAGTTTGTGCTCATGCGTGATTCCTAAATCTACAAGAGTCAGTGTATGATTAAATTTCTATTCCTAATTGGATAAATTAATTAAATAGAATTCATGTAGGATTCTAATTTCAATTAATTCGTATCCTACTAGGATTACGATTCCTTTTCCATAACTCTATAAATAAAGGCCTAGGGGTCATAATTTATACACAAGTTTCAAAGTATTCAAAAGTGAGTTTTTTGAGAGAAAATTAAAACACACATCTTGCTCATAAAGTGCCGAAATTTTCTAGTACCTTAAGGGCGATTCTAGTTGGTCAATCTTAAGGCGGATCCGGACGTGCTGTGGACTATCTACGGAGGGACGACACTTGGAGTCCTAAAGACTTGTTCTTGTTCGGTTCGGGCGCAGCTAGGGAGGGCACGCAACAAAGAGTATGCATCTAAATTATGCTATATGATTATGTGTAAATAATATGTTGTCCTGGGTTAATGGTTGTTTCCGCATGATCTATGTAATGTCATATGTATCATAACCTAACAGTGGTATCACGAGCCCCTTATTATTTTCATAATCTAAATTGCATGAACATGGTTAAATATTACAAATTTGCAAGAATTAAAAGGGGTGATTAATTTTCGTAATTGTTAATTAATTGCAAATTGCGTTTATTTAATTATACGTACGCAGTTTTTCGGCAGTTTCTTCGTTACTCATCCGAATTGAGTGATTTTTGTGTCAATTCCGCATGTAAAAGGCATTCTAAAATTTTGACAAAAATAATATTTTTCTGCCGAACCCAGAATTCTCAAATTCGAAGCCTAACTATGACTTTTCGAAGGTTTTAGTTTTTCGAATGCAAAATTTCGTAAATTTAAGATGTTAAATTAAATATTTGCGATTCTTGTTGATAAATCTTGAATTTTTGATTGACCTACTGCATATGTTTAACAAGTTTGAATGCCTAGTCTTGTTAATTATGCAATCTAATTTGTAATTATGATTAATTTGTTGAAAATTAGAATAATTTAGAATTAATTTGATTTTCATAATTAATTGTAATTTAATTAGAAACCTATGATTAAAAACCACCATAAAAATTGTAAATTTACGATAAATTTTAAATTTTTTTATGACCTAGACTTGAATCCATAACAATCGGAAATCAATTGGATAATAAATTTTCGATTTTTCGCCCTAAAATTATGAAATTAATAATATTTATTAATTTGTCATTAATTTTAAATATAAATTTTAAATTTTTATGCGATTCGTTCATATAACTTGCACGCACGAAGCAATGGACGCTTCGTGTTACCCTTAAGGGGTGTTGTATAATGCGGGCATGCGACGACGAGCAAGGGAGCTCGTCGCCCGTGCGGCACGAATGCAATGAGCAAGGGCGTAGTGCACGAGCACAAGACAGCAGCCCTGCCTTGTGTCGTGTGCCACGAGCAATGAACGAATGGGCATGGGCGAATGGCGAGCCAAGGCAGTCGCGTGTGGGCAGCAAGCGAGCTGCGCCACAGCGCGCGCTGCCTCGCACAAGAGCGCGCAGCCTCGCGCGCAGCGAGCGCAAGCTCGCGTGCCACGAGCGCTGCGCCCAGCATCACTCGCGCGCACAGCGCGCGATGTCGCACGCCAGCGAGCGATGGCTCGCGCCAGCGAGCGATGTCGCGCGCCCAGCGAGCGATGTCGCGCGCCCAGCGAGCGATGGCTCGCGCGCCCAGCGAGCGATGTCGCGCGCCCAGCGAGCGATGTCGCGCGCGCGCACTGCGAGCGATAGCTCGCGTGCGATGAGCGCTGGCGCGCGCAGCGAGCACAATGTGTGCGGAGGCTTGCGATAGGGAAGCAGCAGCTATGCGACGAGCGCATGGGCTGCGCGCACATGGCCAGCAATGGCTGTGTGCGTACGGTCCATGGGCGTGCAACGCGTAGGGTGTTTGCGTTACGATTAGATCGTTTTGAATGTTTAATTTGAAAATTTCAGTTCACGTAATTTTAATTAATTTTAAAATTAATAATTTGAATTATTTTCTTGGATTTTAATTTTGAATATTATAATTATAATAAATGTTATTTATTCTAATTATTTTACTAAAATTAAAATCATGAATTAATTTAAATACGACTGAAATTAAATTAAATTTATGGATTCAATTATAAATTGATATGAGCTTTAAATTTTAATTAAATTTGTATGTTTCCGGTTGGACTAGAAATACATTTTTATGTTTAAAATTGGTAAAGCATATGAATTTATTGGTTTAAGTGGGAGCGCTTTTTAGTCATAAACTCTTGATTAGGTCTACAAATCCTTAAGGTTAAAACAACTTGATTAGAATTAATAAGGACTGAATAATTGGTAGATTATTGGTGCCCTTGATTAATTGCTGCAAATGTTTACGTGATGCATAATGTGTTTTACTAACCAGCTATGTGGGCCATTCATGATAATGAATGGGTGAATGGTATATATTGTATATGTACTGTTTTGCAGGTTATGAAGTGACTAGTATGGCCCAAATAGGATAGAAAATATGGTCTGCGTACCATTAATTTGAATGTAATTGGTCTAAAGTACCAAAGTTATTTTTCAATTCAAATATGGTCTGCGAACCATCAAATAGTTGTAATGAGTTATAGCTTATCCTATTTGAAGAAAATGGTGCCTCCCACGGAGATTTTCAAGACGGACTTTGAAGTCAAAGCTTCAAGATGAAGTCGGGCCATACTAGATCACAAATATCTTATGCATGTTTTAAGTTATTTATTGCTTTAAATATGTCTTAAAATGCATGAGATCAAAAGCTTGATTATGTTGCATGATTAAGGATTTTAGTTCACTTAAAATCTAACCAACATAGTAAGAGCCTTAAGTTCCAAACTTAAAAAAATTGAGTTAAAAGGTGCCATGCCAAAATATACACTTGCTTGGATATCCTTTACATCAATCTAGTAATAGTTTTCGCTCAGCGAGGTGTTACTTATTGGTCCTAAAGGGGCAAGGTACACAAATAATTGTGAGTACATGTTAGTTTTGGTGAAACTCAACGATATAAGTAAGGAGTCCTTTTATGTCGTGGCAAATTCGATAGGTTTACCTAATAAGTTCTTAGACGTACCTATCAACCAAGAATAGTTTCTAGACTATTAGCAAAAGGCTTTTGCTTACCTAAGATGTTCTAGGATTAAGTCGACAAACTGTGCTTAGTTCTTCAATGATTTTAGGATCTTGGAATCATTTTATTCACACCTGCCGGAACACATAACTTGAATAAAATGCTTAATAAACATTGAATTATGCATGTATGCTAGAATTTAAGTTTATTAAGAGAAACTGTGAATGGTTATTTATTTGTTTATTCTTTTCAATTGTAGTTTTTAATATGGCAAACAACAATTCATTCAACATTCGATCAATTCTCGAAAAGGAGAAGTTGAACGGGAAAAACTTCCTTGACTGGCAAAGGAACTTGCAAATAGTTCTTATGCAGGAAGAAAAGGAGTATGTCCTAGATGAGGCGATGCCCGAAGCTCCAGGCGACGGGGTCACTCAGGCTGCCCTCAATCGTTGGATTGATGCCAACAAGGATGTGAAATGTCTAATGCTCGCCACCATGAGTGCGGATCTGCAGAAAACGTTCATCAACTCAGATGCTTTCACAATCATCAGTGAGTTGAAGAACATGTTCCAAGATCTGGCTCGAGTCGAAAGATTCGAGACTCATAGGCAAATTCTTGAGACCAAGCTTAAGAAAGGCGAGCCCGTAAGTCCACATGTTCTCAAAATGATTGGACTCATTGAGAATATGAGTCGGCTGGATCAGCAATTTTCTCAGGAAATGGCTATAGACACCATCCTCCATTCTCTTCATAGCGGGTATGATCAGTTCAAACAGAACTACAGTATGAATAGTCTGGACAAAACGCTCACTGAGCTTCACGGTATGCTGAAGACCGCTGAAAAGACGCTCAAAAGTGATAAGCAGGATGTGCTTATGGTGCGTGGGGGCAAGTTCAAGAAATCTGGAAAGAAGAGGAATGCTAAGAAAGGTGGCAACAAGGCCAGCCCAACTAAGCAAACTGGCGCCAAATCTGCAAAGAGGAAGGTCAGTCAACCCACTTCTGAATCCGAATGCTTCTACTGCAAGAAGAAGGGGCATTGGAAGAGAGATTGCTTGAAGCTAAAGGAAGATCAGAAGAACGGAACAGTCGTTCCATCTTCAGGTATTTTCGTTATAGACTGTATACTTGCTAATTCAACTTCTTGGGTATTAGATACAGGTTGTGGCTCACACTTATGTTCCAATCCACAGGGACTAAGAAGAAGTAGAAAGTTAAGCAAGGGTGAAGTCGACCTACGAGTGGGAAATGGAGCACGGATTGCTGCATTAGCTGTAGGAACTTACTATTTGTCGTTGCCCTCCGGGCTAGTTTTGGAACTGGAAGAATGTTTCCATGTTCCAAGTCTTACTAAAAACATCATTCCAGTTTCTTGCTTAGATGCTAAGGGATTTTCCTTTATAATAAAAGACAATAGTTGTTCGTTTTATTTTAAAGAGATGTTTTATGGATCTGCTAGATTAGTCAATGGACTTTATTTATTAGATCACGACAAACAAGTATATAACATAAATACCAAAAAGGCCAAAAAGGATGATTCAGATCTCACCTATCTGTGGCATTGTCGATTAGGCCATATAAACTTGAAACGCTTAGAAAGACTTCAAAGGGAAGGAATTCTAGAACCATTTAACTAAGAGGATTATGGTAAATGCGAATCATGTTTACTTGGCAAAATGACAAAGCAACCTTTCTCTAAAGTTGGAGAAAGAGCAAATGAACTATTGGGTTTAATCCATACAGATGTATGTGGACCAATGAGTACAAATGCTAGAGGTGGTTTCAGCTACTTTATCACTTTCACTGATGACTTCAGTAGGTATGGTTATGTCTACCTAATGAAGCATAAGTCTGAATCCTTTGACAAATTCAAGGAATTTCAGAGTGAAGTAGAGAATCAATTAGGCAAGAAGATTAAGGCACTGCGGTCTGATAGAGGCGGTGAATATCTGAGCTATGAATTTGATGACCATCTGAAAGAATGTGGAATTCTATCAGAATTGACTCCTCCTGGAACACCACAATGGAACGGTGTGTCAGAACGGAGGAACAGAACCTTGCTAGACATGGTCAGGTCAATGATGCGTCAGGCCGAACTTCCATTAGAATTTTGGGGACATGCACTAAATACAGCTGCACTCACTATAAATAGAGCTCCGTCTAAAGCTGTCGAAAAGACTCCATACGAATTATGGTTTGGAAAGCCTCCAAATGTGTCTTTTCTTAAGATTTGGGGATGTGAAGTATACGTCAAACGATTAATTTCAGACAAACTTCATCCAAAATCTGACAAATGTATCCTTGTGGGCTATCCAAAGGAAACAAAGGGGTATTACTTCTACAATACATCTGAGAACAAAGTGTTTGTTGCTCGAGATGGTGTCTTTTTGGAGAAGGATCACATTTCCAAAATGACAAGTGGGAGAAAAGTAGACCTCGAAGAAATTCGAGTCGAACAACAAACTCTAGAGAATGCTCAAGATGACATTCAAGATGAAACTCAGAGATCTTTAGAAGAATCTGGTGAGAATCATGGTCAATCTAGAAATGTTACCCCGCGTAGATCGCAAAGATATAGATCTCAACCGGAAAGGTACTTAGGTATTTTGACGAACGAGAGCTATGACGTTCTATTACTTGAAAGTGATGAACCTGCGACTTACAAGCAAGCTATGACGAGCCCTAGCTCCAAGCAATGGCAAGAAGCCATGCAATCTGAATTAGACTCCATGTCTGAAAACCAAGTATGGGATTTGGTCGATTTGCCAGATGGCTACCAAGCCATTGGAAGCAAATGGGTTTTCAAACTGAAAAAGGACAAGGATGGGAAACTTGAAGTTTTCAAAGCTAGATTGGTTGCAAAAGGTTACAGGCAAGTCCACGGTGTGGATTACGATGAAACCTTTTCACCAGTTGCAATGCTAAAGTCTATTCGAATAATGTTAGCAATCGCTGCATATTACGATTACGAAATATGGCAGATGGATGTCAAAACTGCTTTCTTAAACGGCGTTTTAACAGAAACTGTGTTTATGACACAGCCTGAAGGTTTTGAGGATCCAAAGAATGCTAAAAAGGTATGCAAGCTAAAGAAGTCAATCTACGGATTGAAGCAGGCATCCAGGAGCTGGAATATACGTTTTGATGAAGCAGTCAGTGACTTTGGTTTCATCAAGAACGCGGACGAATCTTGTGTATACAAGAAGGTCAGTGGGAGCAAAATTGCTTTCCTAGTATTATATGTCGACGACATATTGCTTATCGGAAATGACATTCCTATGTTGAACTCTGTCAAGATTTGGCTTGGGAAATGTTTTTCGATGAAGGATCTAGGAGAAGCACAGTACATATTGGGCATCAAGATTTACAGAGATAGATCTAAAAAGATGATTGGACTTAGTCAAAGCACTTATATCAATAAGGTGCTTGATAGGTTCAAGATGGCGGACTCCAAGCGAGGCTACCTACCCATGTCTCATGGAATGACTCTAAGCAAGACTCAGTGCCCAAAAACACTTGATGAGCGTAGACGAATGAATGGGATTCCATATGCATCATTGATTGGTTCAATAATGTATGCTATGATATGTACACGCCCGGATGTTGCGTACGCACTCAGTGCTACGAGCAGATACCAGTCAGACCCAGGAGAGGCGCATTGGACTGCTGCCAAGAACATTCTGAAGTACCTGAAAAGGCACAAAGATGACTTCCTGGTCTATGGTGGAGATGATGAATTAATTGTTAAAGGCTATACGGACGCAAGTTTCCAAACCGACAAAGATGATTTCAGATCACAGTCTGGGTTTGTCTTCTGCCTCAACGGAGGAGCAGTAAGCTGGAAAAGTGCTAAGCAAAGCACCATTGCGGATTCTACAACTGAAGCGGAGTACATTGCTGCACATGAAGCAGCAAAGGAAGCTATATGGCTAAGGAAGTTCATAGGAGAACTTGGTGTAGTCCCCTCCATTAAAGGACCAATAGCCCTGTATTGTGATAATAACGGAGCTATTGCACAGGCAAAAGAGCCTAGACACCACCAGAGAGTCAAGCATGTACTTCGTAGATTTCACCTTCTACGAGAGTTCGTTGAAAGAAAAGAAGTCGAGATAAGCAAAATTGGAACTGATGACAACATATCAGATCCATTAACTAAACCTCTGCCGCAAGCGAAGCACAACTCGCACACTGCAGCTATGGGAATCAAGCATATTGGAGAATGGCTTTGATGTCTCTGTTTAATGTTTTAAAGTTTTAGAGTTTAAATCTTTGTAAAACATTATTGGTTAATCATTCACAATAAATGAAAGGAATTCATTTTTCCATTTAATTTGTGGTTTATTAAATGATGAGTCCCTTCAACTTGACGATATATTCAAGATAGACTGTCAGGACCAGTCCTGTGACTAAGAAATGTCTATCAAGTGAACTTGAATGTCAAAGGTTGAAAATGGTCCCTAATCGGAGTTTTCTATAAAATTGGACGCATAGAAAACGTTAGACGATTAGAATGCAAGATGACTAGTAGTTCTGTTTCTTGAACTATGTGGACATGGCAATGTCATAATCATTTGCATAGATACTTACTTTGGGAAGACTAGTATCGGACAAGACCTATGAAACTTTACTGTAAGAGATGAAAGTCTGTCATAAGTAAATTTCATTAAATTATTAGACACTAAATCCTCAATACCTGAGTGATTTGAGATTACTTGTTTGAGAACTGGTTGCTTTGACGTTGACCAACCGTCGCACCGTAAAAGGAGGCTATAAAGGCAACGCTCAGGTAATCACCTATCAAACGAAGTCTAATCTCAAGATCGCAAGATTGGGATTGTCCTCCCATAAATCGGGATGAGATGCTTAAAAGTTGTACAAGGCCACTCGGAGAGCTAGAAACTGTGAAATGCATGGCCGTGCTCGGATGAATCATAGGCTATGATTATCTGTTTATTTGATCAGTTGAACTCTGAAACCGAGGAACACCTCTGGACATAATAAGGATGACAACTCTTACCTTATGTTCAAGAGCAAGCATCGAGCGACAAAGGAATTAGGAAATGCACACTTGTCCCTAAGGACAAGTGGGAGACTGAAGGAAATAATGCCCTTGGTCCAAGTATGCATTCTATGTTAAGTCTAATAAATGCGGTTCAGTATTAATTAACAAGTTAATAATTCAGTGAGATCAAGTGAGCTGAATGCCTAGCTAGAGGCCGCTTCAGTTCAAGTGGAATTAATGATATTAATCCACAGCTTACTCTTGACTGAACCCGTAGGGTCACACAAATAGTACGTAAACGGATCAAGTATTTAATGGCATTAAATACTCCATCTATGAATATTCGGAACCGACGGATCTTGGTTTCAGTGGGAGCTAAGATCGTCACAGGCAAGAAATGAATACTCCGGAAACGATGATATGGCCGGAAACGGAAATATGGATCGTATCGGAAATATGAATATTATCCAAGTCGTAGATGTTGCCGGAAACGGAAACATGGTACGTATCGGAAAATATTATTGGAAATGGAAATATTACCAGAATCGGAAATATTGCCGGAAACGGAAATATTGTCAGAATCGGAAATATTACCGGAATCGGAAAATAATTCCGGAAACGGAAATATTGAATATTTGTTCGAAACGGAAATTAATTCCGGAATCGGAAATATTAAATATTGTTCGTATCGGAAATAAATTCCGGAACTGGAAATTTAATCGGAAGCGTATCGTACGAATTAGCATCGGACGAGGCCTGCCGGACGAAGGCCCAGCACGAAGCCGGGCCATCGCCCAGCAAGCACGCGCGCGCCACAAGCCCAGCCAAGGCAGCGCCCAGGCCTACCACAAGGCAGGCCCAGCGCGCGCCAAGGCCACCGTTGCGTGGGCCGCGCTGCGTGGGCTGCTGCTCGCACGCGCATGGGCAGCCCTTGTGGCTGCCGTGTGTGTGTGTGAGTTTGTGCTCATGCGTGATTCCTAAATCTACAAGAGTCAGTGTATGATTAAATTTCTATTCCTAATTGGATAAATTAATTAAATAGAATTCATGTAGGATTCTAATTTCAATTAATTCGTATCCTACTAGGATTACGATTCCTTTTCCATAACTCTATAAATAAAGGCCTAGGGGTCATAATTTATACACAAGTTTCAAAGTATTCAAAAGTGAGTTTTTTGAGAGAAAATTAAAACACACATCTTGCTCATAAAGTGCCGAAATTTTCTAGTACCTTAAGGGCGATTCTAGTTGGTCAATCTTAAGGCGGATCCGGACGTGCTGTGGACTATCTACGGAGGGACGACACTTGGAGTCCTAAAGACTTGTTCTTGTTCGGTTCGGGCGCAGCTAGGGAGGGCACGCAACAAAGAGTATGCATCTAAATTATGCTATATGATTATGTGTAAATAATATGTTGTCCTGGGTTAATGGTTGTTTCCGCATGATCTATGTAATGTCATATGTATCATAACCTAACAGAAGTTAGAACGTCCTCGGAGAGAGTATGTGCCTCGTGACCGTGAAGGTGGTGCTGAACGTCTATACCAAGACTACTTCTCTACCGAACCTGTATATCCAGAACACTTCTTTCGCAGAAGGTTTCGAATGAGCATGAATTTGTTCAACCGTATTGTAGAAGCCGTTGGAAATCATTCACAATATTTCAAACAAAAAGTTGATGCTGCTAAAAGAATGGGATTGTCTCCCCTTCAAAAATGCACTGCTGCTATTCGCATTTTAGCATATGGATCTCCTGCTGATGTTGTCGACGAATACATCAAAATTGGCGAGAGCACTTCAATAGAATGCTTATTCAATTTTTGTCGTGCTGTTATCGAGGTGTTTGGAGATGTGTACATGAGAAGGCCAAATGACAACGATGTCCAACGACTTCTTCAAATGCATGAAGAATATCATGGTTTTCCTGGAATGCTTGGTAGTCTTGATTGCATGCATTGGGCATGGAAAAATTGTCCAACCGCTTGGAAGGGGCAGTACACACGAGGTGATTATGGGTATCCAACAATTATGCTTGAAGCAGTCGCGTCAGTAGATCTATGGATATGGCATGCATATTTCGGTGTTGCAGGGTCAAACAATGATCTTAATGTTTTAAGCAGATCTAATTTATTTCAAGAGACGTTACAAGGAAGAGCTCCACAGGTTAATTTCATTGTCAATGAAACAGAGTACAATATGGGGTACTATCTTACAGATGGCATATATCCTGAGTGGGCTGCATTTGTGAAGACCTTCTCACATCCACAAGACCCCAAAAGGCTATTGTTCAAGAAAAGGCATGAGAGTGCAAGAAAAGATGTCGAACGAGCATTTGGAGTACTACAAGCTCGTTTTGCAATAGTTCATGGACCAGCACGGTGTTTGCATAAACGCAGACTCCATGATATAATGGAAGCATGTGTTATATTGCATAATATGATTGTTGAAGATGAGAGACACACATACGCTAGAAACTTCCACAATGATTTTTTACCGACAGTTGTTGGTGATGTTCATCAAGGGAACCCACTAGATTTTCAAGCGTTTCTTGAAAGAGATGTAGCCATTCGAGACAGACAAATGCATCATCAACTAAAGGCGGATCTAGTGGAACATATATGGAGTTGTTTTGGAGGCCAATCCCATGACTGATTATCGTTTAATCTTATGCATGTGACAAGTGTTTAGTTTTGCATTAATTATACAAAGTTAATATTATTGTGCATTTTGCATACGATTGGTTAAGTTTATGGAATATTCCGAATTACATATTTATAAAAAAAAATTATAATAACTTTATTTTTGAAAATTTTAATAATCACAATACATATTAGCTAATCCCACTCCTAAACATGAATAATAATTTCTAGAGAAGGTAACAGTACTAGCTAATCCTAGTCCCAAATCTTTACATACACCCTAATAGTCCGCCTAGACCTAATTGGGGATAATTTATTTAGAAAGTACAAGTACTAGAGGTAATTGAATCACAAATCAACTATGGCATAATTTCGGAAACAAACAAATAATTTGTCTCCTCATTGGTTGTAAACAAACATCAAATTCACAATGCTAGAATACGTCATTTGGAAACAATAATTTTGGAATATAAAATTTATATTTACATTTATTAGTAAAATAAGTGTTAAAAGAAAAAAAAAATATATTAACAAATTAGCTAACCATTGGAGTAAAAAGTAGCTAGAAATATTATAGCTTAGAAAGATGATGTGGCATGTCAAGCTAATTAACAAATTAGCCCACCATTGGAGTTGCTCTTATTGTGGAACGGGCTGCACAAACAATAACATCGTTAAAAACTGACCCGATCGGTCCAAATCAGGAAAAAATGGAATTGACCTTAAAAATATGAAGTGATACATACTACTCCATTTTATCTCAGTAGAAATGTGTTGGACTTCGTGATTGGAAAAGGAGCTGACTAAACCCGTCCCATAAGTATTCACCCGCTCTATTAAGCGTCACAATTATTCCTATTTATATTTATCCTTTCATATTTTTCTCTTTCACTTTACTTTCACTTATCTTACCTTCAACCTTACAACCCACCTTCAACCTTTCAACATTCCGGCAACTACCACTCCGGCAAGACCTCCGGCCAAAAATCCGGCGGCTGCCACCACTCCGGTGAGGGAATTTTCCGGCGACGCAAATCTCTGACAAAAAATGCGTCGAAATTCTTACATGTACAAGTCTACAAGACATACGAGGGAATATCCACGTCATCCCAAGATGTATTTTTTTTGTCCGCCAAAACTTACAAAGGTTTCTTTATTCTGAGCTTTCACCATGGTAGAGACTTCTGCAGTTTAAGCTCGTACCATGGTAGGATCTCAAACTACAGAAGTCTCCATTGTGGTAGAAGCCCAAAATGAAGAAGTCTCCATATTAATCCAATTTCAATTATTGTTACATTTGAAACAATTATTCCAGAAAACATTAGTTAGACTTTTTCGTTTTGAGCTCGCATCATGGTGGAGATTTTTGTTGTTTGAACTTCTACCATGGTGAAAGCTTAAAATGAAGAAGTTTGTACCGTGGTAAGGGCTTCATACGTAGAAGTCCAAGTCTCCATGCTAAAAAAAAATGTAATTCTAATTTTTATTTAAGTAGTGATATTAAATACGAAGTAGTTTTGTGTCATTAATTGTTTGAATTCAAATAATTATTTCGGAAATAAATTAGTTAGACTTTTTCATTTTGAGTTCGCACATGGTGGAGACTTCAGTTGTTTAAGCTTCTACTATGGTGGAAGCTTAAAACGAATAAGTCTACACCATTGCAGAAGCCTAAAATGCATAAGTCTCCACGCTAAAAAAGAAATGTAATTTTATTTTTATTTTATTAGTATATTAAATTATTTTGTGAAATTTTGCACATATAGGTTATAATCTGGACATATCGGTTTAGAGACGGACATGATCTGTATCGATCGGTTATGATCTGGACATATAGGTTATGTCTGGACATGACCTGATCATATTGGCTCTGATTTGGACATGATTTGTATATATCGATTATGGCCTTGTTATGATCTGCACAGATATGGACATGATTTGTACATACCAGTTCTGATCTGGACATAGCGCTTTTGATCTACACATGATATGTACATATTGGTTCTGATCTGGACAGATCAATTATGATTTGGACATATCAGTTATGATTTGGACAGATCAGTTTGATTTGGACATGATTTGATAATAACGATCCTGATCTGGATAGATCGATTCTTTAGACATAACCTGTATAGATTGGTTGATCTTGACATGATTTGTACATATCAGTCTTGTTCTGGACATATCGATTCTGATCTACACATGATCTATACATACCGATTTTGATCTGGACATATAACTTATGATCAAACATGATTTGTATAGATTAGTTATGTCTGGACATGATATGATCGTATCAGTTCTGATCTGGACATATCGATTTGGATCTAGACATGATTTGTACATAGCTTTTCTGATCAAAACATGATATGCATAGTTCGGTTCTGATCTGGACATAATAATAAAGTTGGATGGAAGTTTAGAACATGTTAATTGTTCTCGCACCCCCTTCTAAATGCAAAAGCTCAATCGGTGAAAGATAAATGCACTACTCTTAACAACATTGTTAGAGTGACTAATATAAAGAGATTTGATACGTGAAAGCGTGCCCAAAACCTCCTTATCCAATTCCCCGAACGTAGAGAAAGCAAAAGGGATGAACTTGTAACCATTCTCCTCACATTTGGAAAGATACTTCTTCTTGTTCTTCTTGTTCTTCTTGTACTTCTTCTTCTTCTTCTTCTTCTTCTCCATAGCATTGTGCAAGGCCATCCCAAGAGCCCAAGAACCCATACCCATACCAATAAATTGAGAGATGTCTGTCACATCCAAACATGCATAATTTCCCCAGTACCAATTAAACAGTAAAGGGTCGGTAGGCCTAAGATCCTTCCCATCCTCTGAAAGGAATCCCATGGGTGCCTCCTTACGCACCACGATCCCAACCTTGGAGCAAATATCAAATAGAATATCACGCACTAAATTATGCCTGAACTTCACACCCACTTCACTAGAACAATGGACATCATGATCTCCCCATTGGTCTTTCCTGGGAGCATTGCAACTCGAGCAGTGACTACCTTCAGAGAACAAAGGCATCATGAGCCTATAGCACAACACAAAAAGAAATTGATGATGGTTCGTTTTTTTCCGCGGCACATATAAAACTAGAAGAGAAACATGCCTTGAGCTAAGCATGAAACTAACAACGAGGTTTTTCTCAATTACACCAAAGTAACACTTTGCCAGGGTTTTTGACATTTGGGGGGAAGAAGATCCAGTGGTGAGAGAGAGAGAGGGTTTTTGACATTTGGGAGGAAGAAGATCCAGTGGTGAGAGAGAGAGAGAGAGAGAGAGAGAGAGAGAGAGAGAGAGAGCATCGACGTTACAAAAAGCATTGCAATCATCAAGATCAAGCTGAAAAGAATAACGAGAGGAGATAATACTAGTGTTCGACATAATCTTGATCTGCAGTGTACTCGTCTGAAGACTAGAAGCAAGAAAATCATAACGGATTACATCCCCTACATAAAGAATGCCAAGACCACCCAACTTGATTGGGAGAGCGGCGAGCCACCATTTCCAGTCACCATACCCAGGCCATGAAGAAATAATAATCTTATCCAAGGAGATACGCAAAGCATGATCAAATTGAACTTGGGAATCCAAGAAAGACACGGGGGAGAAAGTTCTCAAAGCATAAGACATTTTTGCGACCTCGGCGCAATTGCGAAGAAGAAGGAGCTCACATTGAGGATCATTAAGTCTGTTGACGGCCTTCATTAAGGCAATGGTTTTAGTGACCGTTTTCAAAGCCAGATCCCGACTAAAGCCCACATCCAAACTTATAGAACCACCAAGAAGTTTGACACCTTTGCACGGGTGAGAGATATTTATTGGAAAAACACCCTCCACCTTTTCTCTAGGATCCTCCATGGGCCAGAAAAGTTCAGTCTTGTCCACATTCAGGAACAAACCACGAGCAGGCCCGTCAGTCTTGATGATGTCAAGCGCCTTGGCAACCATGAGAGTATCTCCTACAATAGTACCATCATCGAGATACTAAGCCTGGAGTGTAAGCTTACAAGCATGATTAATGGAATGAACCAAAGGATGCAAAGCTAAGGCGAACAATAAAGGGCCCAAAGGATCGCCTTGTTGAACCCCTTGGCAGGACCAAGGGATAAAGTCATCATAATAGAGCCTAGCAGGCTGAGAATATCAAAATTCAACCCATGGGGCAATGGACGACCACCGCGGCCTAGTTTCCTAAAGCGGGACACTCCTATCAACAAGGTTGAAAGCATTCTTAAAATCCACCAAAAGTATATAAATCCTAACTACATCACCCTTAGAGTCAATGAGCCTGTTCACGAAGTGCAAAACAACCTCACAACCCCCAGGAACGCCCACACCAAACTAAAAGTCCTACAGATAATTATTCATGGAGCTTCTAATAGAAGAATAAACCTTGGAAACAAGTCTCCTCCACACAGTGCCAATAGAGATAGGGCGTATACTACCCCCTAGCTTGACCAAGGGAGTCAAAGGGGCACTAGCAGTAAATTCCCTAGATGGCAAGGACACTTGCCGCTGAGAAACAGGTTGACCACCCCGGTGATGGAACCTAACAAATCATCAGCAACCGCAGAAGCAACTCCTCCCAAAATATCAAGAAATGTTGTGCTCTAAGCGCATCACGACCACAGGAAGTCCCTTTAGGGAGGTCATGGATCCTGCCCAACAACACATCTTTATGGACAAAAAGAGCATCTCCACCAAGCAAAGAAGAAGGTAAAATCGCGGAAGGGGCATAGGGGTGTGTGGCCTCCAAGTCATAGAGTGTGTCAAGATTAGATGGGGCAACACCAGATGACGTAAGCACCTTAATAGCCGCGAAAAAGTGCCCCATCTCCTAATTTTCGTTTGTGATGTGGCCTAGTCTGAAAGTCTTCCTGAGAGTGACACGTGGCCTTCATATGCTAGACAGGCACTTAAGAAACCTCTCTTTAGGAAAATAAAATCCCAAATCTATCTATAGCAGGCCCAACGCAAAAAGGCACACTAAGCCCTAGAAACATCCTCTAGAGGACACATGTAATACCCCATATTTTTAGGCATTTTATTAATCATTTTATGCATTTTTTTTAATATATATTTAATATTCAAATATTTTAGAGGAAAAATATTCAAATTTCTTAGAGGGAATATTATTTTCAAAACTGAATTTAAATTATTTTTTCGGATTTTATTAATTCCTAATTCTATTAGGAATCAATTTTGGAGAAAAAGAGTTTTCATCAACTTAAAATTATTTTATAAATCCGAAAATTATGTTTAGTATTTTATAAAATCAGTCTTATATGATAAGATATTTATGAGAATATATTTCGGACATATTTTGGAAAAATAAGATAATTCTATTTAAAATTGGATTTAAAGAGTTTTACCAATTCAAAATTCCCTAAAAATATGAATTCTTTGAATTAAATCCTGAAAATTTCAGGATAAATCTTAATTAATTATTTAAGCCTCTGTTTAAAATTTCGTAATTTTATCTTTTGTATTTCTATTTTAAACAATTTTACTCTAAACCGAATATCACCAAAATCATGAGTAGATTCAGAATCCTATCATAACTTGAACACCAACCACGGCTATACCTCTTAGGGTTCCATTCTAACCCTAACCCTAATCCTACACCTATAAATATCCCCTACTTCATTAATCATTCCTCACACCAAAAGTTGAGAGCTTTCCCTAGCCCGCTCTTAAACTTCTTCTCCCTCTTTGGCTCTAAACCTTCTTACCTAAAACTCTTATACCACCACCACGACACCCCTGTCGTGCACTCCTTGCCGCTGACGTCTACCTCTTGGTGTCGTGACTTCCACACCCCAATTGTTTTCAAAACCTTCTCTTTTACGGTCAGTTTTTATTATTTAAACTCTTCTAAATTAATGTCGTAATTTTTAAAAGTGTATGTTTAAACCATGAGTTCAAAATTTTGATTTATAATACTGTTATTATGCATTCATAACTCATGAATTAAATTTAAGTCCATTAGATTTATTTTTATTGTTTAATCATGAATTAGTTAGGGTTTTATTTATTAATTGTTAGGAACTCGTGAGTGATCCGTAGCGGGATCAAACTAATCTTTGTGTGAGGTGTTATTTAATCAAGGTACGTGTATGTGGCTAGATTGTTATATATTGAAATATATGTATGGTTTGATTATTAACTTCAAATTATTAATTGTTTTCAAATTGAAAATTATGAATTAGTGATTTTGAATTGTTTCTTGATTTGTGAAAATTATTTGAGGATTTTGGAAAGGTTAAATATTTTTATTGATTTTAATATGATGATGGATTTGTTCAAGTGGTTTTTGAAATAGTTTGTTTGGTTTTGATGAGTTATAAATCTTTATTTCAAAATTCGTTGTTTTCTTTAAAAGTAAATTCGATTAAATAAAAAGAGGATTGTTGGTTTATCATATGGTTGGAACTGGATGGTCTTTCATGACATTATCACTAGTAGAAAAAACCCTTATTGCAGCGGGCTTTTAGACCCCTGTTGCAGCGTACATCGTATGCTGCAACTGGGGGGCCTGCAACAAGTCTGAACTTGTTGCAGCGTACATGTTCGCTGCAAAAAGTGATTTGTTGCAGCGGGCTTTTAGATGTACGCTGCAACAAGTGCCAAAAAATTGGCAAAATTTTGGACTTGTTGCAGCGTACATATAAAAGCCCGCTGCAACAGACCCAACTTTTTGCAGCGTACATTTATTTGTACGCTGCAACAAGTCTGAATTACTCAATTTTTTGCAGCGTACATTTATTTGTACGCTGCAACAAGTCTGAATTTTTGCGAAATTTTTTTCCCTTGTTGCAGCGTACAACATATATGTACGCTGCAAAAAAGCACTTTTGGCGGGAAAATTCTAATTTTGTTTAGGGATACCTAGAGTGCCTTGCACCAAATATAGAAACCTGTCAAAACAATAATAGAATAACGCAACCTGTATAACAAATATAAAAACAACAACTGGAGTTTTGTATATATCCCAAAACCAAAAGTGCACATACCGATACATTTAAATACATTTACGTTCCAATTTCAAAGTACGCATACATTTTAACATAAAAGATTGTTCTATAACATCTAAACCAACACGATCAAGCGCCATCAGGTCAATAATAAATACTTGGTGGTAAAAAACTTCGCCCATTGCTCACGAACCACATCAATTTCCTCACTAGCATAAGGCGCAGTCCTCGGAGTATAGACCTTACAAAAACAAAAAATTGATGGAGCATATATTAGATCGATTAAATGCAAATGAAATGTCACATTTTAACATTCAAGCAACTAATGACAATGTATTAATAGTCTAGAATACGAATCAATTAGTTACTTAATTACCTCATCTAGCCGGCCTTCATAGTCATGTTGTAACGTGACTATCTCTAACATGAACTTCATAACGTAATAGCCACACTCAGTTCCGCCGATTTGTTGAGCACACTGATTAAGAAACATAATACTTTATCTTGCAAGGCCAATAATTAATAAAAACAAAGCAAAAAGCTAATTAAGAAACATGTTATACCTCTATATGAATGGGTTTACACGACTTAAAACTCGTTTTATTCGGACAATGCCCACCATTGCACTTGTACACTTGGTATGCCCTAGAAAATTAACGAAACATGGGTACTCATGAATATGATTTTGGCTTAGGTTTCTTAAAGACTAATGTAATTTGTAAGCAAAAGAACTTACAAACTCAAGATTCCCCATGCATAATCTGTTCGACGTGGATCTCTAGCAGAATCGAAAATATATACATAACCTCTACGTAGGTCCATCACGTATAAATTCCAATGATTTCTGTATAATTTATAAATGATATATTAAATATTTAATAACAATAATAATTAATATTTTATATGAAACTTATATAATATAACACACTTACTCTTGATTATATGGGATTAAAAACCAATTAGTTAGGTTAGGATTACCCATCTTCTCCTTTTCAATTTCAGCTTGGAAAATGTTTTTCAAATACATTGTTGGCGCTCCAGGGTCGGCCTTGATTCTAGTGCTTGACATAATCTCGGGACAAATGAACGAAATCCGAGACATTTCAAATGATTTGGCATGATCGTGCAATAAACACCTACAAAATAAACAAGATTACACTATTAAGATCGATAAAGAGAAAAAACTTCAAAGAAATAATAGTTTTATTAACAACAATAAAACATTTAATTACAATATGTAGACTTGGATCGCTGAAATGTTTAAGCACGCCCCGCGAAGGAACTCTCCTATATCAGACGCAGTTATGTATGTTTCTTGATCAAAATCCGAGTGCCAAACTGAGGCCGCCAATGGGATGGTAGTATTATCATATATATCATCAGGCGCCGAAGTCATGATAAACTGCAAGTATTTGCATGACGGGCCAAGACCTTGAATTGCATCGTGTACAAGTCCCGCTTTCTTGCTTTTGGTGGTTGATTCTTGTGTTTTACGATCACAACTACCCACGACCTCTAAGTTGGACTTAGGCTTAGAATTCGACTTCTTTGGATGCGAAAATTCCTATAACAATAGTCAATTAACATTAGTCATATAATAAGAATGAAATGAGTCATTAGGTTCTTTAGTTCAAATTTGGGAGCGAAAATGTCATTTTAGCTCAATATATGACCTATAACGACCCAACGAGCCATAAATGTGCATAAATAGGTTCGAATGAGTTTTAGAAACTTAAAACTATGCATATTAGTCGTGTAATAAGAATCAAATGAGTCCTTAGGTTCTTTAGTTCAAAGTTGGGAGCGAAAATGTCATTTTAGGTCTATATATGACCTATAACGACCCAACGAGCCATAAATGTGCATAATTAGGTTCGAATGAGTTTTAGAAACTTAAAACTATGCATATTAGTCATGTAATAGGATTAAAATGAGTGTTTAGGTTCTTTAGTTCAAAGTTGGGAGCGGAAATGTCATTTTAGCTCTATATATGACATATAACGACCCAACGAGCCATAAATGTGCATGAATAGGTTCGAATGAGTTTTAGAAAGTTAAAACTATGCATATTAGTCATGTAATAAGAATAAAATGAGTCATTAGGTTCTTTAGTTCAAATTTGGGAGCGAAAATGTCATTTTAGCTCAATATATGACCTATAACGACCCAACGAGCCTTAAATGTGCATACATAGGTTCGAATGAGTTTTAGAAACTTAAAACTATGCATATTAGTCATGTAATAAGAATCAAATGAGTCCTTAGGTTCTTTAGTTCAAAGTTGGGAGCGAAAATGTCATTTTAGGTTAATATATGACCTATAACGACCCAACGAGCCTTAAATGTGCATAATTAGGTTCGAATGAGTTTTAGAAACTTAAAACTATGCATATTAGTCGTGTAATAAGAATCAAATGAGTCCTTAGGTTCTTTAGTTCAAAGTTGGGAGCGAAAATGTCATTTTAGCTCTATATATGACATATAACGACCCAACGAGCCATAAATGTGCATGAATAGGTTCGAATGAGTTTTAGAAACTTAAAACTATGCATATTAGTCATGTAATAAGAATAAAATGAGTCATTAGGTTCTTTAGTTCAAAGTTGGGAGCGAAAATGTCATTTTAGCTCTATATATGACCTATAACGACCCAACGAGCCATAAATGTGCATAAATAGGTTGGAATGAGTTTTAGAAACTTAAAACTATGCATATTAGTCATGTAATAGGATTAAAATGAGTGTTTAGGTTCTTTAGTTCAAAGTTGGGAGCGAAAATGTCATTTTAGCTCTATATATGACCTTTAACGACCCAACGAGCCTTAAATGTGCATAAATAGGTTGGAATGAGTTTTAGAAACTTAAAACTATGCATATTAGTCATGTAATAGGATTAAAATGAGTGTTTAGGTTCTTTAGTTCAAAGTTGGGAGCGAAAATGTCATTTTAGCTCTATATATGACCTTTAACGACCCAACGAGCCTTAAATGTGCATAAATAGGTTCGAATGAGTTTTAGAAACTTAAAACTATGCATATTAGTCATGTAATAGGATTAAAATGAGTGTTTAGGTTCTTTAGTTCAAAGTTGGGAGCGAAAATGTCATTTTAGCTCTATATATGACCTTTAACGACCCAACGAGCCTTAAATGTGCATAAATAGGTTCGAATGAGTTTTAGAAACTTAAAACTATGCATATTAGTCATGTAATAAGAATCAAATGAGTCCTTAGCTTCTTTAGTTCAAATTTGGGAGCGAAAATGTCATTTTAGCTCAATATATGACCTATAACGACCCAACGAGCCTTAAATGTGCATAAATAGGTTCGAATGAGTTTTAGAAACTTAAAACTATGCATATTAGTCGTGTAATAAGAATCAAATGAGTCCTTAGGTTCTTTAGTTCAAAGTTGGGAGCGAAAATGTCATTTTAGGTTAATATATGACCTATAACGACCCAACGAGCCTTAAATGTGCATAATTAGGTTCGAATGAGTTTTAGAAACTTAAAACTATGCATATTAGTCGTGTAATAAGAATCAAATGAGTCCTTAGGTTCTTTAGTTCAAAGTTGGGAGCGAAAATGTCATTTTAGGTTCGAATGAGTTTTAGAGGGTTTACCTTGGATGGTAAGTCTGTTGTCTTCTTTTGGGCCGCTAACACCGTTGTCTTTTTCTTGGAGCTACCATCCCTCTCTTTAGAAACATTAGACTTGGACTTCTTTTTAGGAGGTGAAATACAATCCTTTAAAATTCAACAAAAACAAGAGTAGGTAAGATGTCGAATGTGCTTGCGTGAACATATACATTCTAAACAATAAAACATATATACCTCGCCGTCTTCGAAAATCACTAAGTGTATGGGCCATTGCACAAAACTACCCAGAGCACCGCCTAAGTTAGTGAAACCATCTCCCGTAGGTACCGGAAGAATATCATCAACATGTCCGTCGTAAACAAAATCAACTTGGACTTTATAGTGACCAGGCTTCATCGATGTAAAATGTTGGGGCAATGCACCATCTGAGGGTTGTACCATACCATCCGCCACGACAATGTTGTTGCCTGAAACTTTCTCCTCAAGGGCAAGACGACATGGAGTCCTTTCCTTCATAAACAAAGGTTTCAATGCAACTTTGTAAGTGATACAGATTATTAAGTAAATGTCAACTAAAAACATAAAAGGATCAAGCAACTATGTTAAAAAAGAGTGACTACGTCGTACCTTTAGCTCGCGTGGTTGCGGCACTAAGATGTGACGAGTGGTTCTTGTAGCACTAACATCAAGGTCAACTCTGGCAGAATCATTTAAGTGGAGGTCATCAGGTATCGGGGTAGAAATGGAGTTTAGTTGTCCTGTTTTTAACAAGGTGCTTAGTTGCTTTTGGAGGGCCTCTGCCACCCTCTTCTCTACCCTTTTCTCTAATTCACCTTCAAACTCCTTTTTCACAGAAGCTCTGATTGATTCGTAATTTTCTGATGAAGCTTCACCATGGTCACTTCTACTATGTCGAATACACGGACCGAAAGCCTTTTTGATACCAACCATGCCACCTGTTCCCTTGACACGCCCACGATGATCTTTTTTCCCTATAGCTTTAGTGAGGGCATCCTCACCCTGTTCGAAAGAAAGATTTCCTTTTTCCTCTTCTGCGATGTACTCTAACTGCCAATTAGGAAAGTAAAATTACTTTATATTCTCTAATCAAAGCAAGTAAATATTAATTAATTATCGCTACTTACAGCTTTTGTTGCGATTTCAACAACTTCTGAATCGTTCGGGTCAATTTCCCACTTTCCCTCTTTATTTTGTACTTGATGGGCCAAAATCCACTCCTTTGATCTGTATTTTCTAACTCTATTAACATTTGAGGTCACTGATGAGTTCACCGAGGAGCTACTCGAGATAGGTAAAGCTGCATCTGGTGGAAGTCGTCCATCCTTTATCCAATCTAGTCGCTTTCTATTATAACCCTTTTGGCCGGTGCGATGTGGGTTCTTGTTGCATGATGCACTTTTCCTCGCCTTTTCACTACGAAGCTGTCAAAGACAACATAAAAAGATGGAAATAAATGTTTTTTCTGATAACTTTTTGTCCTAGAACCAATGTCAGTTTGCTACATGAAAAACTCTTTAAGGACAAGTTAAAGAAATATTATCATTACCAATGACTCTGGCAGGAAATAATGTTTAACAAAAGTCTTCCAATCATCCTCTGTGATATGGTTGTAGACATCCCAAGGCATCTTGTTTGTTTGATTTTTTGGCTTCTTTTCCTTCATAGTTATCCATCGGCGCACCAACTTGCTCTTGAAACAACTAAATCGTTTCGCCACACAAGAATGAAAATATTTCTCCCTCGAATGATTAGAATCATCAGTAATGTGGAACATAAGCTGTTAATAATTAAAAAAAGTTAAATTATAAAAATAGTATTTAAATCAAATTAAATAATCCCTAAAATATACAAATCAAGTTAATATCCAATGCTTACCTTAGTCTCCTCCCAAAACCCCTTCTTGATTTGCTCATCTACCTTTGGATATAATGGGACGTTAATATTAATTCTAGTAGCACAACTCCCAACTTGCTTCCCGTATTCATGAGACCATTGTCCATCGGGGACATTATATACATTATACTCAAGGAACATAGGCTTAGCGACTTTAACACCTTTTGACGGACCACGGCCTTTAATGGTCTTTGTAATCGTACTAACATCTTGTGATTCGTCACGCGTTGTGGGAGTCTTGCCACCTTCTGATTCATGCCTAACAACAATTTGGTTTTCATTCATCGTACCTATGTTGTTCCTGCATCAAGTAAAACATACAGAAGAGTGGTTACAAAATGTGCGCGCAGCAGCAAATCAGTGCTCTAGCATACAGAAGGATTTCAGATCAGTGCAGATATCACAGATCAGATCAGCACTGATCAGTGCAGATCAGATCAGCACTGATCTGCACTGATCAGATCAGCACAGATCAGCACAGATCAGTGCTGATCAGATCTGCACTGATCAGTGCTGATCTGATCTGTGATATCTGCACTTCTCTGTTCTGCACTGATCTGATCAGCACTGAACTGTGCTGATCTGATCTGCACTGATCAGTGTAGATCAGATCAGCACAGATCAGTGCTGATCAGATCAGCACAGATCAGTGCAGAACAGATCAGCACAGATCAGTGCAGAACAGATCAGCACAGATCAGTGCTGATCTGATCTGCACAGATCAGTGCAGAACAGATCAGCACAGATCAGTGCAGAACAGATCAGCACAGATCAGTGCTGATCTGATCTGCACTGATCTGTGCTGACCTGATCTGCAATGTTCCCCCCTTGTTGATTTTGTTCGAATTATAACAATATGACTGTTGCATCTGCAGCTTGAGACAGGTAGTCAGGTAAGTCTCGAGGATTTCATGGAACTTTTATGTTCATACGCATCACTTGTTGTGTAAGTCGAGGTTCACTTGTTGACTATTATTTGGTTAGTACCCCAATGTATAGATTTGTGATGGAATACTAGCTTGGGGGTGTGCACATTTAGGAAGGAAGGGGAGATAAGAAGAGGTGTTTGATTTTCATATTCTAATTGGAATCTATTTTTGTAAAGTTTGTACTTTTGGAATATTGTTATATTTGGAAAGTTTATATATTGGGAATATTTCTTTTCTTGGAATGTTTCTACTTTTGGAAAGTTTCTATTTTGGAAATCTTAATTCTTGAAATGTTTATACTTTTGAAAAGTTACTATTTATGGAAAGTTACTATTTATGGAAAGTTTCTAACTTTGGAAAATGAATCTTCTATGATTTCAATTAAGCAAGTTTGAATTAAATGGTTTGTGAAAGTATGTTCAACTATATATAAATATTTTACATGTCTTGCATATATTCGTACTTAGCTTTTGCTAACCCGTATTTCCTATTTGTTTTGGCTTGGCCCTATTCACCTTTTGGTGAGCAGTTTTCAGGAACTTGATGTGATGATGTGACATGCTTGCATACGGAATTAATGGAGAGTTCACTAGTTAGGATTTATTTTTCTAAGTTGGTTTCATTTGTGAGTTTAGATTTTAGTATTTAAATGTCAAGGGTTTATCAAATATACACTATTATTATTTTGACTATTATTATTCAATAAAGAAAAGTATTTGAGTTATTCCGCTGCATTAGTTGAGTTAATTAGCCTTTAACGTAATCACGTGGCGCAATACTCCTAAGTTTCTCTCAAGATTGGTCTTATTTAATTAAAGGTTGCTTTAAAAAAAAGAGAGAAATTTGGGGGTGTTACAAAATGGTATCACTTAAGCCATGAAAGAACCTAGGATTACAACTTAAACAAATTTGAGATTAAGGGTAGAATTTAAGGGGCATATATGATAGAGTTTCGCATTCTAAGCATGAAAATCTATTTTCAAAGAAAGTTATATTTTCATTAAAAACTATTTTCCTATCTTTTGATAAAAGTTTATTGGTGTGAATCCATCAGTCATAATGTCTTCTTTCTAGGTTGAATAAGAGGAGCTCATACCGACGCTGTGTATAATTCTCTAACTACCTGGGAAGATGTTGTTTTGATGTATTCACACTAAAAATCGAGTACTTGAACTTATACAAATTTTAGAAAAAGATCAAAAGAATTTGTTGAAAGTATATTTAATAAATTAATTTATGAATTTACTAGAATTACATGATAAATTTCGTGCATTAGGTTGATAGGTTCGAATTTTCTTCAAAAATAACTAAATAAATTGTTTTCGTGACATTAGTTGCGATTTATGTGAGTTTTTGTGCATAATGGTTTACTTAATAATTATGTACTTGGAAGGAGTTTGGTGGAAGTTTTAACCTTTTAATGATGATGAGTTTCCTTTATTTGGAATTGTTCGAGATTTTTTTTTTCTCTTTATGGAATTTGGTGAAAATTGTGAATTTTCTTGTACTTTGTTATGTTTTTGATGTACTAAAGTGTTGCAATATTCTAATTGCATTATTTTTTAATTTAGGTTTTAGTTGCAAATTTTCTATTAGTACACCTTTATCCAGGGAAGATAGTGAGAGGGATAATCCGTAATCGGGGAAGGAAGAGATCAGGGAAAGTCGGAACGGCGATTAGGTGCCTAACGAAATAGCTCAAAACTTGACTCAAGTTATGACAACTCAGGTAACTCGCAAGAGTAATATTGAAAACTTTGGTGATGTCTTTAAGAAAGTAGCAGCTAGTAAACCACCTACCTATGATAGAAAGGAAGACCCTGCAAGTCTAGAAAATTGGCTTAGAGAATTTGACAAACTGTTTGATGCTATCAATTGCCTTGAGGATCTAAAAATCAATAACGCTGTGTACGATCTAAGGGAAGAAGCTGACCTATGGTGGTCACAACGAAATAAAGACTTAATGGCCAAACCTGATTTTGATTGGGAAACCATGAAAAAAGATTTGAGAGCTAAGTTTTACCCTCCCTACCTAAAGAAGCCGAAATGCCTAGAATTTACAAACCTTAGAATGGGCACCATGACTGTGAATGAGTATTACACCAAGTTCATATAGCTAATGAGGTTTGCACCTGAAATAGTCCCAACTGAAGCCATAAAAGCTCAAAGGTTTGAGCAAGCGTTAACTTTGACTTTGCAAGGGAAGCTTGGGGGAGTTAACTTTGAATCCTTAGATGATGTTTATGGACGTGCAGCTCACCTGTATGGGATTAAAGGAAGAGAGCTTGACGGAAATTCTGGTGAAAAGAGGAAGGGAAATGGAAACTTCCAAGGGAATGAGAAGAAACCTAAGCTGGATGGGGGTTTTAACCATGGAAAGAGGGAAGGGAATTTTAACCAAAATAGGGAAGAGAATCGCAATTTCACCCAAAAATGGAAGGGAAATTATTAAATGGAAGTAACGGGAACGAGGATAAGCCTAAAAGGAACTACTTTTGTAAAAAGTGTGAGAATGACCATCCAGATTGTGAGGGAAACCTAGTTACTTGTTATTTCTGTAAGAAGCAAGGGCATCGTGAGTTTGAATGCTAAAAGAAAGCATTTGGGGAATCAACATATAACCTAGGCCATAATGGGAAAAACTCACACTCAAGCCAACAAGGATTAAGCCAGCAGGATGGAATCAACAACACCAAACCTGGAGGTGGGAATAACGCCACCCAATTGAAGGGACAATTGTTCGTTATGAATCATCGTGAAGCTGAAAACGCGTATGAAGTAGAAGCTGATACTTTTTCTATTTATGATCTACTTGCTAGCTAAACTTTTATTGTAATAGTAGGGCATCACATTCATTCATTCCAAGAGCTTTAGTTTTCAAAAACTTAATAGGCGAGTTACGGGGTCGTAACTTTCTTTTTAAGGGGGGTAGAATGCGATAGAGTTTCGCGCTTTTACCCATTTTTAGCATGATTGTGTAAAGTTTTAGCAAATTTGGTCTATTTTATGCATGTGCATTAACATCTTCTTCTTTCTAAAAGAGTCGATAAAATTGAGATACTTCCGTTTTTGGAATATAGTGTGGTATTTTGTCCTAAGTTTCGGGAAGAAACTTCTTTTAAGGGGGGTAGACTGTAATACCCCATATTTTTAGGCATTTTATTAATCATTTTATGCATTTTTTTAATATATATTTAATATTAAAATATTTTAGAGGGAAAATATTCAAATTTCTTAGAGGGAATATTCTTTTCAAAACTGAATTTAAATTATTTTTTTCGGATTTTATTAATTCCTAATTCTATTAGGAATCAATTTTGGAGAAAAAGAGTTTTAATCAACTTAAAATTATTTTATAAATCCGAAAATTATGTTTAGTATTTTATAAAATCAGTCTTATATGATAAGATATTTATGAGAATATATTTCGGATTTATTTTGGAAAAATAAGATAATTCTATTTAAAATTGGATTTAAAGAGTTTTACCAATTCAAAATTCCCTAAAAATCCAAATTCTTTGAGATAAATCAATTTCAGGATAAATCTTAATTAATTATTTAAGCCTCTGTTTAAAATTTCGTGATTTTATCTTTTGTATTTCTATTTTAAACAATTTTACTCTAAACCGAATATCACCAAAATCATGACTAGATTCAGAATCATATCATAACTTGAACACCAACCACGGCTATACCTCTTAGGGTTCCATTCTAACCCTAATCCTAATCCTACACCTATAAATATCCCCTACTTCATTCATCATTCCTCACACCAAAAGTTGAGAGCTTTCCCAAGCCCGCTCTTAAACTTCTTCTCCCTCTTTGGCTCTAAACCTTCGTACCTAAAATCCTTATAGCACCACCACGACACCCCCGTCGTGCACTCCTTGCCGCCGACGTCTACCTCTTAGTGTCGTGACTTCCACACCTCAATTGTTTTCAAAGCCTTCTCTTTTATGGTCAGTTTTTACTATTTAAACTCTTCTAAATTAATGTCGTAATTTTTAAAAGTGTATGTTTAAACCATGAGTTCGAAATTTTGATTTATAATCCTGTTATTATGCATTCATAACTCATGAATTAAATTTAATTCCATTAGATTTATTTTTATTGTTTAATCATGAATTAATTAGGGTTTTATTTATTAATTGTTAGGAACTCGTGAGTGATCCGTAGCGGGATCAAACTAATCTTTGTGTGAGGTGTTATTTAATCAAGGTACGTGTATGTGGCTAGATTGTTATAGATTGAAATATATGTATGGTTTGATTATTAACTTCAAATTATTAATTGTTTTCAAATTGAAAATTATGAATTAGTGATTTTGAATTGTTTCTTGATTTGTGAAAATCATTTGAGGATTTTTGAAAGGTTAAATATTTTTATTGATTTTAATATGATGATGGATTTGTTTAAGTGTTTTTTGAGATAGTTTGGTTGGTTTTGATGAGTTATAAATATTTATTTCAAAATTCGTTGTTTTCTTTAAAAGTAGATTCGATTAAATAAAAGGAGGATTGTTGGTTTATCATATGGTTGGAACTGGATGGTCTTTCATGACATTATTGTACTTTTATAAAGTCTCAAGGTGGAATGGATTTCATGGAACTTTTATGTTCATACGCATCACTTGTTGTTTAAGTCGAGGGTCACTTGTTGACTATTATTTGGTTAGTACCCCAATGTATAGATTTGTGATGGAATACTAGCTTGGGGTGTGCACATTTAGGAAGAAAGGGGAGATAAGAAGAGGTGTTTGATTTTTATATTCTAATTGGAATCTATTTTTGGAAAGTTTCTACTTTTGGAATATGGTTATATTTGGAAACTTTATATATTGGGAATATTTCTTTTCTTGGAATGTTTCTACTTTTGGAAAGTTTCTATTTTGGAAATCTTAATTCTTGAAATGTTTATACTTTTGAAAAGTTACTATTTATGGAAAGTTACTATTTATGGAAAGTTTCTAACTTTGGAAAATGAATCTTCTATGATTTCAATTAAGCAGTTTGAATTAAATGGTTTGTGAAAGTATGTTCAACTATATATAAATATTTTACATGTTTTGCATATATTCGTACTTAGCTTTTGCTAACCCCCGTATTTCCTATTTGTTTTGGCTTGGCCTTGTTCACCTTTTGGTGAGCAGTTTTCAGGAACTTGATGTGATGATATGACATGCTTGCATACGGGATTAATGGAGAGTTCACTATTTAGGATTTATTTTTCTAAGTTGGTTTCATTTGTGAGTTCAGATTTTAGTATTTAAATGTCAAGGGTTTATCAAATATACACTATTATTATTTCGACTATTATTATTCAATAAAGAAAAGTATTTGAGTTATTCCGCTGCATTAGTTGAGTTAATTAGCATTTAACGTAATCACGTGGCGGTAATACTCCTAAGTTTCTCTCAAGATTGGTCTTATTTAATTAAAGGTTATTTTAAAAAAAAAGAGAAATTTGGGGGTGTTACAACACGTCAACACATGTCCCATTCCCTGAGGTCAGCCAATCATACAGCTAGGGATTTTGGGAAATGTTCCTCAAAAACCCTAGTCCTATAAATAGCTCAGATCCCAAGGTAAAGGGGGGCATTCAATTTCTTTCCCACCTACCTTAAACTATCTTTGCTCTGCCTTCTCTACAAATTACTTCTCTCTCTAGCTTATACTTACTTAGGAATCGGAGGGAATATTCTTGTTTTGCAGGTTGCAGGAAGATCGTGCCAGCACATGCTTTATACCTCCGAGGAAAGCGTGACAGGTCATCACCACAAAAGATCCCACAACATTTGGCGCCGTCTGTGGGGAGGTATAGTATCATGGCGGAACTGCAATCTGACGGCGAAGAGCACAACGGCAATTCGGGAGAACGACGGCCCCAAGAGAGGAGCCAACACCATATAGAGGAAGCAAATCGAGTCACCAATGCTGGAAACACACCTCGCCGAGTCCAGGAGGTCGAGGTAACTGTTGAAGAAGAGACAGAAATCGAGGCACCTCCCCCAGGCGGCCATCTTTGTCCCAGCATAAGGGATGTCGTGCTGGATGAAAATTTGGACCTACCAGTCTCGGTTGGATCGCTACGCGAAATCCTAGCAGGATTCCAGCGACAAATGAATCAAACTTTCCAACAGCAAATGAGCACCACATTGCAGGATGAAATACGGAGGAACATGCTAATTTATAATACTGAGAGGACAGCCCGACAAAGGCCCCTCAGCCTGGGCGTCAATCGGATAAGAAGAATGCCGCTCAGATCTAATGTCTGGAGAGAAGGGGAAACTTCCCGTCCCCAAGCTAGCCGAGGAGCCAGTCCTTTGGCAGAGCGTCAGACACGGACCGCGGCAATCGAGCCCCTCCACCTCGCCGAGAACAAATAGCCTGGCCAATCTCCCGAGTGAATCCATCGGCTACCCTGCGCCCATAATCAAGGCGGCAAGAGCACTATGAAGCCGAGTGTAAATTATCTGACACTGGATCCACCCTTGTTATGGAAAACCATCCTTTCTACCCCTCCACTCGAGGACAAACTCAGATGATGCCTCCCAAAGTAAGTCACCGTATGGCCTCAAGTCGTCGTGAACCCACTTATCACATCCAAAAAGGATTGAATAACCTGACATTGAGGCATATAAGTACCCTTTTCCGTGAAGCTATAATGAACGCCCCTAAGGAGCCCAAAGTCAAAACTCCTACCATTGAAGCCTATAACAGTACTACAGATCCAGATATGCACCTAGTTGCGTACCGTCACCACATGTATGTCAAAGGAACCAACGAAGACACATGGTGCAAGTACTTTCCAGCCACCCTCAAAGGTGTAGCGTCCAAATGGTTTGAGCGGCTACCTGCAGGATCAATCGCCTCCTTCAACGAGCTACATGCCTTGTTTTCCACCAGGTTTATGGCATACAAGGAAGAAAGGAAAACAAGCATGCACCTAGGTCGCATTCAACAGGGGAAGGATGAGTCTTTGCGAAGTTATGTTAAACGCTTGACCTAGTCAAGAAGAGTGTGCGAACGATGGCAGAAGTTCTGGACGAAGCCGAGGCCTTCATACATGCCACAGAGATATGTAGTGTGTCCAAAAATGGAAAGAGTAGAGAGGCGACGGACTCATCTGGGAAGAAAGAAAGGACTAATAGGAAGGTCAAGCGGGTCAACGGCACTTGAGCCCTCTCTAAAGAACATGATTTTACCTCCCCTGGGCAAAAGAGAGGACGGCCGCAAGAGAAGGAATATTTTGAGTACAATACAGACTTTCCTACCATTCTAGTGGACGTGGGGACCAGTTTCGACCTCGAGCTACCCTTCCCAATGAAATCTCCTGTTGAGAATCGAGATCCCAAGCTGTACTGCCAGTTCCACGAGGATATAGGTCATGATACCAAAGATTGTAGAAGTCTGAAAAGGGCCCTGGATGGTCTAACTTCCAAAGGGCACTTAAAAAACTACCTTCAAAGAAGCACTCACGGCACAGGAAAAAGCCAATACAAGAAAAAAAATTCACCCGTCTCAGCCGCAGAGGGAAACCACAGCGAAGGGAGGTTCGTAGCCGTCATATCGGGGGGACCTGCCGCTGGAGGACCCACCATGAGGGGACAGAAAGATTATGCCCGTCGACTAGGTCAAGTGATGCTGTCAGGAAAGTCACCAATGGATCCATTCCCTCGGATAGAAATATGTGAATCAGATGGAGGACGCGTAGCCACCCCACATGACGATCCTCTCGTCGTCGAAATAAAGATCTCCAACATGAGGGTGAAACGCATATTGATAGATACAGGGAGTTCGTCTGATATAATGAGCATGGAGTGCCTAAGCCGTCTAGCTCACGATCCTAAGGCCATTGAAAGCATCCACTATCCTATCATCGGTTTCAAAGGAAGCACCATACATCCCGTAGGCGTCATAACACTACCAGTGCGGATAGGAGGACGCAATGACGGAAGAAAGATGGATGTGGATTTCTTAATTGTCAAGGACTTAACAGCATACAATGTCATTTTTGAAGGAAATAATGCCCTTGGTCCAAGTATGCATTCTATGTTAAGTCTAATAAATGCGGTTCAGTATTAATTAACAAGTTAATAAATTCAGTGAGATCAAGTGAGCTGAATGCCTAGCTAGAGGCCGCTTCAGTTCAAGTGGAATTAATGATATTAATCCACAGCTTACTCTTGACTGAACCCGTAGGGTCACACAAATAGTACGTAAACGGATCAAGTATTTAATGGCATTAAATACTCCATCTATGAATATTCGGAACTGACGGATCTTGGTTTCAGTGGGAGCTAAGATCGTCACAGGCAAGAAATGAATACACCGGAAACGATGATATTGCCGGAAACGGAAATATGGATCATATCGGAAATATGAATATTATCCAAGTCGTAGATGTTGCCGGAAACGGAAACATGGTACGTATCGGAAAATATTATTGGAAATGGAAATATTACCAGAATCGGAAATATTGCCGGAAACGGAAATATTGTCAGAATCGGAAATATTACCGGAATCGGAAAATAATTCCGGAAACGGAAATATTAAATATTTGTTCGAAACGGAAATTAATTCCGGAATCGGAAATATTAAATATTGTTCGTATCGGAAATAAATTCCGGAACTGGAAATTTAATCGGAAGCGTATCGTACGAATTAGCATCGGACGAGGCTTGCCGGACGAAGGCCCAGCACGAAGCCGGGGCCATCGCCCAGCAAGCATGCGCGCCACAAGCCCAGCCAAGGCAGCGCCCAGGCCTACCGCAAGGCAGGCCCAGCGCGCGCCAAGGGCCACGGATGCGTGGGCCGCGCTGCGTGGGCTGCTGCTCGCACGCGCATGGGCAGCCCTTGTGGCTGCCGTGTGTGTGTGAGTTTGTGCTCATGCGTGATTCCTGAATCTACAAGAGTCAGTGTATGATTAAATTTCTATTCCTAATTGGATAAATTAATTAAATAGAATTCATGTAGGATTCTAATTTCAATTAATTCGTATCCTACTAGGATTACGATTCCTTTTCCATAACTCTATAAATAAAGGCCTAGGGGTCATAATTTACACACAAGTTTCAAAGTATTCAAAAGTGAGTTTTTTGAGAGAAAATTAAAACACACATCTTGCTCATAAAGTGCCGAAATTTTCTAGTACCTTAAGGGCGATTCTAGTTGGTCAATCTTAAGGCGGATCCGGACGTGCTGTGGACTATCTACGGAGGGACGACACTTGGAGTCCTAAAGACTTGTTCTTGTTCGGTTCGGGCGCAGCTAGGGAGGGCACGCAACAAAGAGTATGCATCTAAATTATGCTATATGATTATGTGTAAATAATATGTTGTCCTGGGTTAATGGTTGTTTCCGCATGATCTATGTAATGTCATATGAATCATAACCTAACAGTGGTATCACGAGCCCCTTATTATTTTCATAATCTAAATTGCATGAACATGGTTAAATATTACAAATTTGCAAGAATTAAAAGGGGTGATTAATTTTCGTAATTGTTAATTAATTGCAAATTGCGTTTATTTAATTATACGTACGCAGTTTTTCGGCAGTTTCTTCGTTACTCATCCGAATTGAGTGATTTTTGTGTCAATTCCGCATGTAAAAGGCATTCTAAAATTTTGACAAAAATAGTATTTTTCTGCCGAACCCAGAATTCTCAAATTCGAAGCCTAACTATGACTTTTCGAAGGTTTTAGTTTTTCGAATGCAAAATTTCGTAAATTTAAGATGTTAAATTAAATATTTGCGATTCTTGTTGATAAATCTTGAATTTTTGATTGACCTACTGCATATGTTTAACAAGTTTGAATGCCTAGTCTTGTTAATTATGCAATCTAATTTGTAATTATGATTAATTTGTTAAAAATTAGAATAATTTAGAATTAATTTGATTTTCATAATTAATTGTAATTTAATTAGAAACCTATGATTAAAAACCACCATAAAAATTGTAAATTTACGATAAATTTTAAATTTTTATGACCTAGACTTGAATCCATAACAATCGGAAATCAATTGGATAATAAATTTTCGATTTTTCGCCCTAAAATTATGAAATTAATAATATCTATTAATTTGTCATTAATTTTAAATATAAATTTTAAAATTTTATGCGATTCGTTCATATAACTTGCACGCACGAAGCAATGGACGCTTCGTGTTACCCTTAAGGGGTGTTGTATAATGCGGGCATGCGACGACGAGCAAGGGAGCTCGTCGCCCGTGCGGCACGAATGCAATGAGCAAGGGCGTAGTGCACGAGCACAAGGCAGCAGCCCTGCCTTGTGTCGTGTGCCACGAGCAATGAACGAATGGGCATGGGCGAAGGGCGAGCCAAGGCAGTCGCGTGTGGGCAGCAAGCGAGCTGCGCCACAGCGCGCGCTGCCTCGCACAAGAGCGCGCAGCCTCGCGCGCAGCGAGCGCAAGCTCGCGTGCCACGAGCGCTGCGCCCAGCATCACTCGCGCGCACAGCGCGCGATGTCGCGCGCCCAGCGAGCGATGTCGCGCGCCAGCGAGCGATGGCTCGCGCCAGCGAGCGATGGCTCGCGCCAGCGAGCGATGGCTCGCGCGCACAGCGAGCGATGTCGCGCGCCCAGCGAGCGATGTCGCGCGCCCAGCGAGTGATGGCTCGCGCGCCCAGCGAGCGATGTCGCGCGCCCAGCGAGCGATGTCGCGCGCGCGCACTGCGAGCGATAGCTCGCGTGCGATGAGCGCTGGCGCGCGCAGCGAGCACGATGTGTGCGGAGGCTTGCGATAGGGAAGCAGCAGCTATGCGACAAGCGCATGGGCTGCGCGCACATGGCCAGCAATGGCTGTGTGCGTACGGTCCATGGGCGTGCAACGCGTAGGGTGTTTGCGTTACGATTAGATCGTTTTGAATGTTTAATTTGAAAATTTCAGTTCACGTAATTTTAATTAATTTTAAAATTAATAATTTGAATTATTTTCTTGGATTTTAATTTTGAATATTATAATTATAATAAATGTTATTTATTCTAATTATTTTACTAAAATTAAAATCATGAATTAATTTAAATACGACTGAAATTAAATTAAATTTTTGGATTCAATTATAAATTGATATGAGCTTTAAATTTTAATTAAATTTGTATGTTTCCGGTTGGACTAGAAATACATTTTTATGTTTAAAATTGGTAAAGCATATGAATTTATTGGTTTAAGTGGGAGCGCTTTTTAGTCATAAACTCTTGATTAGGTCTACAAATCCTTAAGGTTAAAACAACTTGATTAGAATTAATAAGGACTGAATAATTGGTAGATTATTGGTGCCCTTGATTAATTGCTGCAAATGTTTACGTGATGCATAATGTGTTTTACTAACCAGCTATGTGGGCCATTCATGATAATGAATGGGTGAATGGTATATATTGTATATGTACTGTTTTGCAGGTTATGAAGTGACTAGTATGGCCCAAATAGGATAGAAAATATGGTCTGCGTACCATTAATTTGAATGTAATTGGTCTAAAGTACCAAAGTTATTTTTCAATTCAAATATGGTCTGCGAACCATCAAATAGTTGTAATTAGTTATAGCTTATCCTATTTGAAGAAAATGGTGCCTCCCGCGGAGATTTTCAAGACGGACTTTGAAGTCAAAGCTTCAAGATGAAGTCGGGCCATACTAGATCACAAATATCTTATGCATGTTTTAAGTTATTTATTGCTTTAAATATGTCTTAAAATGCATGAGATCAAAAGCTTGATTATGTTGCATGATTAAGGATTTTAGTTCACTTAAAATCTAACCAACATAGTAAGAGCCTTAAGTTCCAAACTTAAAAATTGAGTTAAAAGGTGCCATGCCAAAATATACACTTGCTTGGATATCCTTTACATCAATCTAGTAATAGTTTTCGCTCAGCGAGGTGTTACTTATTGGTCCTAAAGGGGCAAGGTACACAAATAATTGTGAGTACATGTTAGTTTTGGTGAAACTCAACGATATAAGTAAGGAGTCCTTTTATGTCGTGGCAAATTCGATAGGTTTACCTAATAAGTTCTTAGTACCTATCAACCAAGAATAGTTTCTAGACTATTAGCAAAAGGCTTTTGCTTACCTAAGATGTTCTAGGATTAAGTCGACAAACTGTGCTTAGTTCTTCAATGATTTTAGGATCTTGGAATCATTTTATTCACACCTGCCGGAACACATAACTTGAATAAAATGCTTAATAAACATTGAATTATGCATGTATGCTAGAATTTAAGTTTATTAAGAGAAACTGTGAATGGTTATTTATTTGTTTATTCTTTTCAATTGTAGTTTTTAATATGGCAAACAACAATCAAAACATCATCATGGGTTCTGAGCTTATGGTCAAGCTGAACCTGACAAATTTTCTTGAATGGGAAGCTAAGCTAGTTGAAATAGTCAAACTCAATGGACTTGAGTATGTACTATCACATCCCATGCCAAGCTACTATGCCAGAGACATGACCCCTGAGAGATTTTACGCCTGGGATGCGGATCTCAAAAAGGTTATGAGTCTCATGCTGAACAATATCCCTGATGATTGGGCTAGAAGGTTTGTAGCCTATGAACCTTTTACGCTCATCAAGAATCTGAGGGATATCTGTCGTGGAAGTACGGAGGACAGGGACCTGAACGTCCATGAGTTGATTGAATCAATGTCTGGGCTAAAGGTTAGTTCTCCCAACAGGTGTTATAGGATGGAGGTCCAAGAAACACATGTTCAGCTCCTTCGCACTAAACAGAGGGTAGGCGTCCCACTGAGGTTCCATGTGGATCTTATGTGTTCATATTTTGATCGCCTAAGTCTACTAGGAACACCAATAAGCGAAAGGATGGCAGTCTCTGTCTTGCTCAATTCACTACACAGTGGGTTTGGTCGCTTCAAGCAACAATACCTAAGTGAACCAAGAGAAGAAACAGTTGCAGAATTTATTCACCTTGTCAGAAAGGCTGAAATAGTACTGGACTGTGAAGCCAAAGATTTACTCAAGGCTAGAAAGAGACCATTCAAGAAAGGTGGAAAGTCCAAGGGCAATGCTAAATCAAAGCAGGACAAGTCCACATCAAGCTGTCTTTATTGTGATGGAATAGGCCATTACAAAAGAGAATGTCCAAAGCTAAAGGAAGATCAGAAGAACGGAACAGTCGTTCCATCTTCAGGTATTTTCGTTATAGACTGTATACTTGCTAATTCAACTTCTTGGGTATTAGATACAGGTTGTGGCTCACACTTATGTTCCAATCCACAGGGACTAAGAAGAAGTAGAAAGTTAAGCAAGGGTGAAGTCGACCTACGAGTGGGAAATGGAGCACGGATTGCTGCATTAGCCGTAGGAACTTACTATTTGTCGTTGCCCTCCGGGCTAGTTTTGGAACTGGAAGAATGTTTCCATGTTCCAAGTCTTACTAAAAACATCATTTCAGTTTCTTGCTTAGATGCTAAGGGATTTTCCTTTATAATAAAAGACAATAGTTGTTCGTTTTATTTTAAAGAGATGTTTTATGGATCTGCTAGATTAGTCAATGGACTTTATTTATTAGATCACGACAAACAAGTATATAACATAAATACCAAAAAGGCCAAAAAGGATGATTCAGATCTCACCTATCTGTGGCATTGTCGATTAGGCCATATAAACTTGAAACGCTTAGAAAGACTTCAAAGGGAAGGAATTCTAGAACCATTTGACTTAGAGGATTATGGTAAATGCGAATCATGTTTACTTGGCAAAATGACAAAGCAACCTTTCTCCAAAGTTGGAGAAAGAGCAAATGAACTATTGGGTTTAATCCATACAGATGTATGTGGACCAATGAGTACAAATGCTAGAGGTGGTTTCAGCTACTTTATCACTTTCACTGATGACTTCAGTAGGTATGGTTATGTCTACCTAATGAAGCATAAGTCTGAATCCTTTGACAAATTCAAGGAATTTCAGAGTGAAGTAGAGAATCAATTAGGCAAGAAGATTAAGGCACTGCGGTCTGATAGAGGCGGTGAATATCTGAGCTATGAATTTGATGACCATCTGAAAGAATGTGGAATTCTATCAGAATTGACTCCTCCTGGAACACCACAATGGAACGGTGTATCAGAATGGAGGAACAGAACCTTGCTAGACATGGTCAGGTCAATGATGGGTCAGGCCGAACTTCCATTAGAATTTTGGGGACATGCACTAAATACAGCTGCACTCACTATAAATAGAGCTCCGTCTAAAGCTGTCGAAAAGACTCCATACGAATTATGGTTTGGAAAGCCTCCAAATGTGTCTTTTCTTAAGATTTGGGGATGTGAAGTTTACGTCAAACGATTAATTTCAGACAAACTTCATCCAAAGTCTGACAAATGTATCCTTGTGGGCTATCCAAAGGAAACAAAGGGGTATTACTTCTACAATACATCTGAGAACAAAGTGTTTGTTGCTCGAGATGGTGTCTTTTTGGAGAAGGATCACATTTCCAAAATGACAAGTGGGAGAAAAGTAGACCTCGAAGAAATTCGAGTCGAACAACAAACTCTAGAGAATGCTCAAGATGACATTCAGGATGAAACTCAGAGATCTTTAGAAGAATCTGGTGAGAATCATGGTCAATCTAGAAATGTTACCCCGAGTAGATCGCAAAGATATAGATCTCAACCGGAAAGGTACTTAGGTATTTTGACGAACGAGAGCTATGACGTTCTATTACTTGAAAGTGATGAACCTGCGACTTACAAGCAAGCTATGACGAGCCCTAGCTCCAAGCAGTGGCAAGAAGCCATGCAATCTGAATTAGACTCCATGTCTGAAAACCAAGTATGGGATTTGGTCGATTTGCCAGATGGCTACCAAGCCATTGGAAGCAAATGGGTTTTCAAACTGAAAAAGGACAAGGATGGGAAACTTGAAGTTTTCAAAGCTAGATTGGTTGCAAAAGGTTACAGGCAAGTCCACGGTGTGGATTACGATGAAACCTTTTCACCAGTTGCAATGCTAAAGTCTATTCGAATAATGTTAGCAATCGCTGCATATTACGATTACGAAATATGGCAGATGGATGTCAAAACTGCTTTCTTAAACGGCGTTTTAACAGAAACTGTGTTTATGACACAGCCTGAAGGTTTTGAGGATCCAAAGAATGCTAAAAAGGTATGCAAGCTAAAGAAGTCAATCTACGGATTAAAGCAGGCATCCAGGAGCTGGAATATACGTTTTGATGAAGCAGTCAGTGACTTTGGTTTCATCAAGAACGCGGACGAATCTTGTGTATACAAGAAGGTCAGTGGGAGCAAAATTGCTTTCCTAGTATTATATGTCGACGACATATTGCTTATCGGAAATGACATTCCTATGTTGAACTCTGTCAAGATTTGGCTTGGGAAATGTTTTTCGATGAAGGATCTAGGAGAAGCACAGTACATATTGGGCATCAAGATTTACAGAGATAGATCTAAAAAGATGATTGGACTTAGTCAAAGCACTTATATCAATAAGGTGCTTGATAGGTTCAAGATGGCGGACTCCAAGCGAGGCTACCTACCCATGTCTCATGGAATGACTCTAAGCAAGACTCAGTGCCCAAAAACACTTGATGAGCGTAGACGAATGAATGGGATTCCATATGCATCATTGATTGGTTCAATAATGTATGCTATGATATGTACACGCCCGGATGTTGCGTACGCACTCAGTGCTACGAGCAGATACCAGTCAGACCCAGGAGAGGCGCATTGGACTGCTGCCAAGAACATTCTGAAGTACCTGAAAAGGCACAAAGATGACTTCCTGGTCTATGGTGGAGATGATGAATTAATTGTTAAAGGCTATACGGACGCAAGTTTCCAAACCGACAAAGATGATTTCAGATCACAGTCTGGGTTTGTCTTCTGCCTCAACGGAGGAGCAGTAAGCTGGAAAAGTGCTAAGCAAAGCACCATTGCGGATTCTACAACTGAAGCGGAGTACATTGCTGCACATGAAGCAGCAAAGGAAGCTATATGGCTAAGGAAGTTCATAGGAGAACTTGGTGTAGTCCCCTCCATTAAAGGACCAATAGCCCTGTATTGTGATAATAACGGAGCTATTGCACAGGCAAAAGAGCCTAGACACCACCAGAGAGTCAAGCATGTACTTCGTAGATTTCACCTTCTACGAGAGTTCGTTGAAAGAAAAGAAGTCGAGATAAGCAAAATTGGAACTGATGACAACATATCAGATCCATTAACTAAACCTCTGCCGCAAGCGAAGCACAACTCGCACACTGCAGCTATGGGAATCAAGCATATTGGAGAATGGCTTTGATGTCTCTGTTTAATGTTTTAAAGTTTTAGAGTTTAAATCTTTGTAAAACATTATTGGTTAATCATTCACAATAAATGAAAGGAATTCATTTTTCCATTTAATTTGTGGTTTATTAAATGATGAGTCCCTTCAACTTGACGATATATTCAAGATAGACTGTCAGGACCAGTCCTGTGACTAAGAAATGTCTATCAAGTGAACTTGAATGTCAAAGGTTGAAAATGGTCCCTAATCGGAGTTTTCTATAAAATTGGACGCATAGAAAACGTTAGACGATTAGAATGCAAGATGACTAGTAGTTCTGTTTCTTGAACTATGTGGACATGGCAATGTCATAATCATTTGCATAGATACTTACTTTGGGAAGACTAGTATCGGACAAGACCTATGAAACTTTACTGTAAGAGATGAAAGTCTGTCATAAGTAAATTTCATTAAATTATTAGACACTAAATCCTCAATACCTGAGTGATTTGAGATTACTTGTTTGAGAACTGGTTGCTTTGACGTTGACCAACCGTCGCACCGTAAAAGGAGGCTATAAAGGCAACGCTCAGGTAATCACCTATCAAACGAAGTCTAATCTCAAGATCGCAAGATTGGGATTGTCCTCCCATAAATCGGGATGAGATGCTTAAAAGTTGTACAAGGCCACTCGGAGAGCTAGAAACTGTGAAATGCATGGCCGTGCTCGGATGAATCATAGGCTATGATTATCTGTTTATTTGATCAGTTGAACTCTGAAACCGAGGAACACCTCTGGACATAATAAGGATGACAACTCTTACCTTATGTTCAAGAGCAAGCATCGAGCGACAAAGGAATTAGGAAATGCACACTTGTCCCTAAGGACAAGTGGGAGACTGAAGGAAATAATGCCCTTGGTCCAAGTATGCATTCTATGTTAAGTCTAATAAATGTGGTTCAGTATTAATTAACAAGTTAATAAATTCAGTGAGATCAAGTGAGCTGAATGCCTAGCTATAGGCCGCTTCAGTTCAAGTGGAATTAATGATATTAATCCACAGCTTACTCTTGACTGAACCCGTAGGGTCACACAAATAGTACGTAAACGGATCAAGTATTTAATGGCATTAAATACTCCATCTATGAATATTCGGAACCGACGGATCTTGGTTTCAGTGGGAGCTAAGATCGTCACAGGCAAGAAATGAATACTCCGGAAACGATGATATTGCCGGAAACGGAAATATGGATCGTATCGGAAATATGAATATTATCCAAGTCGTAGATGTTGCCGGAAACGGAAACATGGTACGTATCGGAAAATATTATTGGAAATGGAAATATTACCAGAATCGGAAATATTGCCGGAAACGGAAATATTGTCAGAATCGGAAATATTACCGGAATCGGAAAATAATTCCGGAAACGGAAATATTAAATATTTGTTCGAAACGGAAATTAATTCCGGAATCGGAAATATTAAATATTGTTCGTATCGGAAATAAATTCCGGAACTGGAAATTTAATCGGAAGCGTATCGTACGAATTAGCATCGGACGAGGCTTGCCGGACGAAGGCCCAGCACGAAGCCGGGGCCATCGCCCAGCAAGCATGCGCGCCACAAGCCCAGCCAAGGCAGCGCCCAGGCCTACCGCAAGGCAGGCCCAGCGCGCGCCAAGGGCCACGGATGCGTGGGCCGCGCTGCGTGGGCTGCTGCTCGCACGCGCATGGGCAGCCCTTGTGGCTGCCGTGTGTGTGTGAGTTTGTGCTCATGCGTGATTCCTGAATCTACAAGAGTCAGTGTATGATTAAATTTCTATTCCTAATTGGATAAATTAATTAAATAGAATTCATGTAGGATTCTAATTTCAATTAATTCGTATCCTACTAGGATTACGATTCCTTTTCCATAACTCTATAAATAAAGGCCTAGGGGTCATAATTTACACACAAGTTTCAAAGTATTCAAAAGTGAGTTTTTTGAGAGAAAATTAAAACACACATCTTGCTCATAAAGTGCCGAAATTTTCTAGTACCTTAAGGGCGATTCTAGTTGGTCAATCTTAAGGCGGATCCGGACGTGCTGTGGACTATCTACGGAGGGACGACACTTGGAGTCCTAAAGACTTGTTCTTGTTCGGTTCGGGCGCAGCTAGGGAGGGCACGCAACAAAGAGTATGCATCTAAATTATGCTATATGATTATGTGTAAATAATATGTTGTCCTGGGTTAATGGTTGTTTCCGCATGATCTATGTAATGTCATATGAATCATAACCTAACAATTTTGGGACTCCCCATTGTTAACAAGATAAAAGCAGTGGTCGTTACTCATCTAATGCTTCTAAAGAACGTATGTGACGACGGAGCAATATGAACTATTCATGGAGATCAACAACAAGCACGAGACTGCTACCTCACCACTCTCAACCCGTCAGCATGGAGAAAGGAGCCGGCTGGGACCAAAGGCAAGAGAAAGTATGAAGAGGAGCCACTAGCAGCTGAAGAAATTATTCCAGTTAAGTTAGAAAAAAGTGGCTAGGGCATAGGATTTCAATAGACTAGTCGAGTATTATGTAAGAGCCTACAAAACGGCCAAAAAAACATGTAAGAGCCAACAAAACGACATGTATTATGAGCCAACAAAACGGCCAACCCTTGTGCGAGACCAAAGTGGTCCTATTTTGCTATATATGAGCTAATTTTATGGTAGTTATATCTTCTCTATCAACTCTTAACTCTCACTATCATTATGGCACACCAAGCCACACGTCGGATAGGAACACTCACCTATAACAAGACGTAAAAACGCAAACAAATTGACTCAATAAGATAGTCAATAAAAAATTGACGTCTTCTCATCGGCGGTGTCAGAAAAGATTAATCGGTTGACGACCTGAGGAGTGGCCTAGATCAGCGCCCCAAATTAGACTGATCACCTAAAACACTGGGGTTACCGTCCACACATGGGCAACAAAATTTGTTCCAAAGAAAATCAGCATATAACTGAGAAGGAATAAAAACATACGTCGAAAGTGCACAGAAGGCACAAAAATTCATACATGCCCATGCATCGCAAAAAACCCAAATAAAGAGTGCCCAAAGGCACCACTGTTAATACAAGTGCCTACGGCGCTACGAAAACCAACAGTCAAGAAAAATCCTAAGGACAAGGAGCGGTCGAACTACCATCCTGGACATCCTGTTCAGCTGGAGAGTTCACCTCTTCTTCCTCCACGTCTTCCTCTTCCCCGTCACTGACAAACTCGGGAAGATCGAGCCCGAGGCGCTGAGCGGCCATGACGGCCATCTAGTACGAAATCCAACACCTGAACCAGGAAAAGTCTTTCCCTTCCATCGCCTGATCCCATGCTCGCCGAGCACCCTCCAGAACGACTTCCTCCCCGAGCTTGAAGGAACAAGAGGCCTCTCCCCGAATAGCCTCCACCTCACCCTGGGTGGCCTTGAGCTTCTTTTCCATGGCTTCCACTTTGGTGGAGAAGTTAGTAACCCGTTCCGAGACGGGAGCATACCCAGTCCTAAGAGCAATCAGCTTCTCCTCATGCTCTTTGAGCTTTGCCTCTTAATTTTTGGCATCTGCCTTAGCCTGCTTAAGAGCGGAAGTCTCAGACCTGATGACCACGTCCATTTCCTCATTCATAAGTTTCGCCTTATCAGTGGCGTACTTTTCATGATTCTCAATTTGGTCCTTGTGGTTCAACATCTCCTGGTGCATGTTGACGCGGTACTGCCTAGCCTCGGCGAATCTGATGAAAAGCTGTGCAAAACCAAAACAAACTAGTCACTCCAAGCATCAGGAAAAAGAATGGAAATAGTTAGTAGTTTCTAAAAAATAACTCACATCTAGCATGAGGGACTGCATGGCCCCAAAAAACCCTTCCTCGATCCCTGGAATGGATCTCACATAATCCCTGGAAATAGCTGCGTAGACGGAAGAAAGGATTTTATCCTTTTCCTCCGAGCTGAAACCGCCAGACGGGGGGATCTGAGCCACCTCAGCCCTCTTCATCCGCTCGAAATTAACACCACCTGTATCAACACATAAACACCAAATCAGCAGCAAACTACTAATTAGCAGGCAAGACGTCCCAATCACTACGAAACTTACCCGCATTCACTAGCGGAATAGGTTGGGGCATTGCTTTGTCCCCAGCAGGAGAGGGGTCACTTGACTCTCTGCTGACCTCCTCCCTAAGTAATGGACCAGAATCACGATCGGCCCCCGCTGCCGCCTCAGTAAAGGCCTCCTTGGCCGCTGAACGGTCATCATCTGTCATCTGGGGAGGGGACTCCGTGGCTACATCGGCCGCAGGAAGATCCTCCACTTGTGGGGAAGAGACCCCCACACCCCCAACAGGTGTAGCCGACGGCTCCGGCCCAGGCATCACTACAGCATCTGCGCTGCCTTTCTTCTTGAAAAAGGGGCGCTTTGCCTTGGGAGCAGCCGAAGAGGGAGCTGGACGCTTCCCTGTAACTGACGCAGTAGGCACCTAAAGACAGAAGAACCCAAGTCAACATAACCCAAAAGACTTCAGTGAGTACTCAAACAAATTAAAAGTACCTTGGGGAGGTCACCAGAGGCCGCCTCATCAGACTTCTTGGAGGATTCCTTCCTCTTAGCCTACACGGCTTTGAGAACGTCGTCCGTAGACACCTGGGACAACCACTCAGGAAGCTTGACCAACCCTTTGTCTTCTGGGGACAGACGCTCCATAGCAAATTCTACACAAACCAAAGAGATCAGCGAAGAACAGAAGGACATTATTTACACTATTCGTATAAAAAGGGAAGACTACTCTACGTAAATATGGACACAGGCTAACGGCCGCGAGGAAAACCCTATTGGTAAACTGTCCCACATGGGGAAGCCATCTGTTGGGAACCCAAGCATGACTCTTGGCAGACAGCCTATACATTTCTGCCTGAAATAAAGCTTTTACAAGCCTCCATTCCCTTGAAAGAAGGCGAGGAAGGGCGTCAGTCTCAGAAAGGAAGCGTGGTCTGTAATTCCAGCGATTAAGACGCCTTGAGAGAGTAAGGTTCTCCATTCGGATAATGGACCACTTAGTCCTCCACCACACCCAACTGGACGACTTACCTAGCTATCACCATCTTATAACCCCTTCGACTATAAAGAGTAAACAACCCCTGATGAGAACGAGAAGATGGAGCAATATCTACAAGTCTAACAAAATTTGAAAAGGAGGGGACGACGTCACTAAACACGCACTTGGCAATATAACCAAAAATGTTTGCCCAAGAATTGGGAGTCGGCTGGGCCAGCCCTATGTCATACCCATCCAAGACGTCCAGAACAAAAGGGTGAAAAGAAAACCTAAGGCCTAATCCAAAAGCGGCCGTGTAGACAGCGACCTCACCCAAAGAAAGACGGTCTACAGTACTATGAGAGCCCGGACACTTGAAACTAAAACCACGAGGCAAGAGCAAGAAACACTCAAAGTCACGTCCTTGCTCCTTCAGATACCTAAGCCATTTCCTACTTGGAAAGATATGAGGGAAATAAATCCACGTCCTCTTTCCGTGTACCATGGCAAGAGGATGCCTGGAAAATTCTTCGTCCGAGGAGCTAGAAGAATTATCCTCAAAATCTTCCCGAGGGACAGGAGGACGAGAAGCCACACTCTTTCGCCTCCTTAGAGAACGGGGCGCCCTAGCACCCCCCTCTCCTGAATGATACGAGGAACTAGCTCCTCTCCTAATCCCGTGGGACGGGCTCGTAAAAGGAACTCGGCTGTCCCTCTCTCAGGGTGCTGCCCATGCACCCACATTAGCTGTCTGCTTAATACGTGCCATGCCGCCCTACATAAGGAATAGGACGTCCGACTTTAAAAAGAAGACAAGAAGCGATGACGTCGTCCAAATACAAGAGGAAAGCGGAAAATGGCAAGACGCCTCCCAAAAAATAGAAACTCCAAAAAATTTCAAAAGGAACAACGAAGAAAAAAAGAAACTAACAAGAAAACATACTTTGAAGTGATCAAACTGGTGAAATATTAGTCAAATCCGTCGAAACTCCAAGAACAAAGGATGAAGAACAAATGATCAAGAACACCCACGGCTCTCGCAAGAAGATCTTCAAAGAAAAACTACACCTTCTCTCTCTAAAAAGTTTCTGAATAACAAAAGAGAAATGAAGAAACATAAACCTCTGTGGAGGTTTTAAAGGAAGGCTGAGACCGTGAAGGCAACCACACGTGGCACACAAATATATCAAGAAGAATGCCCTAAAGGTATAGGGCACCCTCCTTGAGGGGCAAATGATGTGGCCTAGTCTGAGAGTCTCCCTGAGAGTGACGCGTGGCCTTCGTATGCTAGACAGGCACTTAAGAAACCTCTCTCTAGGAAAATAAAAGCCCAAAGCTATCTATAATAGGCCCAACGCAAAAAGGCACACTAAACTCTAGAAATATCCTCTAGAGGACACATGTCCCATTCCCTGAGGTCAGCCAATCATACAGCTAGGATTTTTGGGAAATGTTCCTAAAAACCCTTGTCCTATAAATAGCTCAGATCCCAAGGTAAAGGGGTGCATTCAATTTCATTCCCACCTACCTTGAACTATCTTTGCTCTGCCTTCTCTCTACAAATTACTTTTCTCTCTAGCTTATACTTACTTAGGCATCAGAGGGAATATTCCTACGGGAATATTCTTGTTTTGAAGGTTGCAGGAAGATCGTGCCAGCGCATACTTTATACCTCCGAGGAAAGCGTGACAGGTAATCACCACAAAAGATCCCACAACAGTTTGCATTGAAAAAGGTTAACTTCTTTAGGGCTTTTGGATTTTTTTCACACCACTGGAGGAAGAGATCGCAACAGATAAGCGATCCAACACCAAACTAAACTTGTCTCCGGGTCCCTCCACCTAAGAATGGCACGAGAAATACTATCAACAAATTGCCCATCTCCCAACTTTCGTTTGCATTGAAAATGATTAACTTTTTCAGGGCTTTTGACATATCGGTTCGCATCTAGACATAATCTATGAACATGTATTACCACTTTTTATGAAATAATTTTATAAATAAACACAGAGATCATGGATGTGTATTGATATGTTTAGGAAAAAAAATTCACCACATGGAAGATCTTATTTTCCTTTGCTCCTTCCCCTGTATTGCCACGGATCACGATCCTTTATGAGTAATTTTAGACTTAAACTTTTCAAACTTGCATGGTATGAAAATACCTAAAGTCAACTCCAAGCCATCAAAAATTTCAAACCCAAATCTCTTAATGGCCGGTATTCATGTCATGCTCGTAAGCTAATACATAAGCGAACAAACATTACTATCATAAAATTATCTAACATTAATTTGAAAACCATATGAATATTCAATTAAAAAAGATGAAAAATCAGTAACTAGTTTGTCGTATCTGACGACTTCACAAATCATGATGATTAAGGTGTCGAATGCATTTTTCTCTTCATCTAGTGATGCATTTTCTTCTGCTAACTTTTTCACCGCATTATGAAAATTTAAAAAAGTTAAATTATATTAAAAACTGAAAAATAGTTTTCCCGATTACAATATTTTAAATTAAAAACTGAAAAATAGTTTCCCCGTTTTACAATAAATTAATTTTTTTCTAATTCGTGTTTAATATTCTACCAATATCAATGTATGTGTTTATAATCAAACGTTAACAAAAATTAAATAATAGTTTCCCCGGTTTACGATAAATTAAATTGTCTCTCATTTGTTGTTTAATTTTGTAGTTAAGATGAATGTATTTTATTTATTATTTATGAACTTACTTACGGAGTAATCTATTTACAATAAAAGTTAATGAAACAGTATTGAAGGTTTACGGAAAAAATTGTTTTAACAAAATACCTAAAGTCTAATCCAAGTCATTCAAATTTTTAAACTCAAATCTCTTAATGATCGATATCCAAGCTAGCTATAATATTAGGTATAGGCATGTCATGATCGTAAGCTAATACATAAGCCAAACAAACATTACTATAATTCTTTATCAAGTCTAATGCCTATCCTTCATTTGAAAACCATATGAAAAGAATTCAATTAAAAAAGATAAAAAATCAGTAACTAGTTCGTCGTATCTGACGACTTCACAAATCATGATGATTAAGGTGTTAATGCATTTTTCTGCTAACTTTTTCACTGCATTCCTAAACTTATAAAACTCAAACTCAACTTAAACATTTCAACACTATATCCTACATCAAACTGGGGACGACCATGGTCTTTGGACTCGGAAAACATATGCAAAATTGTCTCCATAAAAGATTTGCAATAGAACCATTTCAATCCTTTTTGGTGTGTCGCTAAATAGAAGGATGGGTTAAAGAGAATAAGATTCAATTTAATACGTTCGCATAATTTAACATCTACGGAGTAATAATAAAAAATTTCGTATGATGATTAATTATAGCAATCACATTAAATTATTTACGGAGTAAAATCATGATTAATTAAACAATAAATTATTTATTAATTAAAAACTGAAAAATAGTTTCTCCGGTTTATAGTAAATTAAAATTTCTCTAATTCGTGTTTAATATTTTAATCAAGATCAATGTATGGGTTTATAATCAAACATTAACAAAAAATATATAATAATTTCTCTGGTTTACGATAAATTAAATCGTCTCTCATTTGTTGTTCAATTTTGTAGTTAAGATTTTTTGTTGAGAGATGTAGTTAAGATGTATGTATTTTATTTACAAAAGGTCTTGCATGTACAAGGTGTACAATAAATTTATTGTACACCAACATAACTTTTACCTAGTTTTCTCTAACCTTTACCCAAGTTTTTCTAACTTTTATATTATTAAAAAAAAAATTGATAGATAAACATTTTAAAGGGCTACATGATAAAATTTTATGTATTATTAGTGATTTTGAAGAAATGTTTTTTATTAAAATGAAAAAATTTATCAGTAAAAAATAGATAACTTTTACGTATATAAGGGTAACTTTTAAGCATTTTACGTTAACTTTAACTTTGGTGTACAATATTTATCGTACACCCCATGTAAATAAGAATTTGTGTTTTATTTATTATTTATGAACTTATTTACGGAGAGTAATATATTTACAATAAAAGTTAATAGTTGGCCTAATTTAACATCTAAAAGTAAAAATTTTGTATTATATTACTCCATTTCTGATGTAGATCACATGTTCCCAACTTTTTTTTTCTACATATTACCCTTATTTGGTCGACAAAAACCCGTGATTTCATACCCCTCTCACGCTCAAACAATGTTTTAATATTTGGTTGAGATGATTTAAGATAGAAGTTTCATAAAACAATTAAATATATTGGTACATTATATAATTTGATGTAATTTCTCATATAATTTATTACTCTGCAATAAAAACATAATTTCTTTAATTTTTATTTCACAAATGATTACATTTCAAGTTTTTAGCTTTTCTTATTTATGAGATTTAAACTCTTGTTTCATAAATATACGGATTTTTCATGAAATACCCCCGAATTTTTCCATAATTCACCAAACGCCCATCAAGTTTCAATAATTCATAAATACTCCTATTTCAATACTTAATATCCCAACTACCTTGATGATGTCATCTACCCTTCATCAACCCAATTAACCCACATAATCCCTAATTAACCCCACAATCAACCCACCCATCTATATATTATACTAAAAGAAAGGAAAGCAATGTGGTGATGACAAATATCACTCATTAATTCACCTCTCCTTTAATATACATAATTAAAAAAAAAATTACAACATCAAATATTTTAAAGCCCAGCTATAATCCCCCTGAAATATAGTATACAAATTCCTAAAAGTAGAGGAGAGATTCATAATATCAAATGGTTCATTACTTTTTACCAAATATATTATGCATAACACACACTTACTAAATTTGCTACTACGAACATGTAATTTCCATGATTCTTAACTTCAACTATAAAAAATATCACTAAAATCTATGTATTACCCATATATACTATAAAATACAAGAAGATCGTTGCATAGCTAACACATGTCTCTAATTAAAATAATAATCACCTAAAAATTATCTAGATATTTATGTTAATTCATAATTGTTCCTAAAAGTATCTTTCATGATTATAATTTGTAAAAAGTTATTAGTTACACTAAATATGTCAAATAATATATAGATTACAAAATTGAGTTATATTTATAGCTAGGTACTTTTTTTTTTTTGGCCAAAAATAAGGGATATTATTACCAAGAGAGGTGAAAACACCAAAACAACAAGCCACCAAGCAGTTCCAACCAACAGAAAGGGAACATCACCAACAAACAATCAAAAGAAACAAAGCTACCTACTGGCTCCTACAAGCAACAATGAATAAGACTCTCCTAACAATACAATCAATGGAATCAAGTTTGTTCTTGAAGAGTTTAGCATTCCTCTGCAGCCACAAATCTTAGACAGTCTCTGAGAATGCAATACTTCTTTTGATATCAGCTTCTTTTGTGCTTCTGCTTTTGACTGAACACCACTGCACTTCCAACTCCCATTGCATCACTGACCTACTGACTCCCAGATGCTGAAGAACACCACTCCAAACCTCCTTAGAAACTGAACAATCAAAGAACAGGTGGTCAAGGCTTTCATCAGCAGCCTGACACAGCTCACAGGAACTAGAAATACTCATCCCCCAACTTCTCAACCTATCCTTAGTAGGAAGCCTTTTCTGCAGTGCCAACCAAACAATGAAGGCATCTTTAGGGGTAGCTTTGTTATTACATATAATTCTTTTCCAGGCAACATGCCCTCCAATATCATGCAAATACTTATACATTTTGCTAATCTTGAATTTGCCAGCATAAATGAACTGGTCAAAGGCACCAGCTTGCATCACAATTTCTCTACTGTGCCATATCTTCCTTAGAGACCAAGTGAGACCATTAGGGACAGGCATACTCCAGAAATTCTGATTCTTGACATAGTAAACATGTATCCATTTGACCCACAGTCTATCTTGTTTCATAGAAAGAGCCCAAAGATGCTTCACAACAGCTGCTTTGTTCCAAGTAACAAGATTGGTCAAGTTCCACCCTCCACAACTCTTAGGGAAGCACATTTGCTCCCAAGCAACATGAGCTTTCTTTGAACCCAAATCAGAACCTGTCTAAAGAAAACACATACAGATCCTCTGAATTTCCTTCATTACTTTCTTTGGCATCACAAAAATTTGGCACCAATACATTTGAATACCAAATAAGAATGACTTGATCAACTGTAACCTCCCTGCATAAGACAAAAATTTTGCAGGCCAACTCCTCACTCGATCAACTATCTTTTCAATAAGAGGTTTGCAATCAGCAAACTTAAGTTTCCTGGTTGTCAAAGGAACACCCAGACACTTGAAGGGAAGGGAACCCTTTGGAATGCCGGCCAATTTGTTCTACAATCTGAGCAAACATATCATCAGGAATACCAGCAGTGTAGACCTCACTCTTATGAAGGTTAGCCAACAGACCAGAAGCAAGAGAGAATTTAGTGAAATCTCCAAACAAAGCAGTCACAAAAGGGATATCAGCTCTAGAAAACATCAATAGGTCATTAGCAAACATCATATGGGTTATATTCAGTTTCTTGCATCTTGGATGATACTTAAAGTGCTTATCTTCTGCAACACTACCCAAGCACCGTGACAAGTATTCCATTCCTATTGCAAACAAATAGGGGGACATAGGATCCCCTTGCCTCAAACCTTTTTTTTAGCATGAATAGGGGAAGTAGGAGCTCCATTTAGCAGAATAGAGTAAGAAACAGAATATAGACATTGCATAATCCAGTGAACAAATTTACCAGGGAACCCCAATTCTTGCAACATCTGTTTGAGAAAAGGCCATTCAATAGAGTCATAAGCCTTTTTTAAATCCACCTTGATCATGCACCTGGGTGAGATGTACTTTCTACAGTAGCATTTAACTAACTCTGAGGCCAACAAAATATTATCTGAGATATTTCTACCAGGGATGAACCCTGATTGAGAATTTCTTATCACATCACCAATCACAGCCTGCATTCTTGAAGTTAGGATTTTAGAAATAAGCTTATAAACAATAGAGCAACATGCAACAGGTCTAAAATCCTTGACACTTATGGCATTCTGAACCTTAGGAATCAAGGTCACAGAAGTGTTGTTGATTTGTCTCAGCAATTTCCCAGTGTCAAAGAACTCCTTAACAGCTGCATAGATATCAACTTTAACTGTTTCCCATGCCTTCTTAAAGAAAAAGCTATTGAAACCATCAAGGCCAGGGGCTTTATGAATGTTTTTACCTGCTAAAGCAACATCTATCTCATCATTTGTAACTGGAACCACAAGGCCTTGAGCAGCATCAACAGTCAGTTGATTCCCTCTTCTAACAATATCCAGGTCAATCCCAACAAGATTATCAGCTGCAGACCCAACCAACTCCTTATAGAAGACACAAATTTCTTTATGAATTTCCTCTGTAGTGGTCAGTTTCTAGCCAGCAGTGTCATACAATAAGTCTATGCTATTCCTTGTGTATTTCTCCTTCATAGCACTGCAGAAGAATTTAGAATTTGAGTCACCTGTTTTCAACCACTGAATTCTTGATTTTTGTCTGTATGCACTCTCCTGAATTCCCATGAATTTTTTAAGTAACTCAGTTTGCCTTTTCTCATTCACCTGTAGATCAGTGTCAGTAGGGGAAGCAGCTACTTGAACCTGGATGCCATCAAGATCACTCCTGATAATTGTAGGGGGTTATTTTTCCCGTTTCCTACAAGGGGGGGGGGAGGCCGGCGCGTTTAGAGAACCGTTTGAATTTTTGTACCTCGAAGGAGTCGCCACCAAACTTTATTTAAGGTCTTGTTTGGAAAGACCGCAAATGACTCTATTTTTGAATAAGGCCTTGAATCCTTGAAACGGATGGGTGAGATCCGGGCTCGGGAACGAAAATTCTTATTCGACGAGCTTTAGAAATATTCAAGTACGTTAGCACAACATTATTTCGAAAATAAACCCTAGATTAGACTATGTGGGTTTGAATTAAGAGCAAATTGAATCTCTAATTGTATGGTGGTCACTTTGCTTTAAAGATTGATTTAAGGAACCTAAGGCCGATTTGTCCAAAAATATCTTTGTTAAGCGTGATGTAACCTTTGTATTTTGTTGTATTTAGCATGTTGGTGATGAAAGCGATAAAGCAAATAAAGCAACATCACAATACTAAATAAAGTGCGGAATTAGTAAATACAAGACCCCCTAGAAAAGGACTAGGGAGTAGGTCCACATTGCCTAGAAATGGACTAGGCAAGTAAAGATGCGGAATTGAAATTGCGGTATTGAAATTGCGGTATTGAAATTGCGGTATTGAAATTGCGGTATTGGAAGTGCGATATTGAAAGTGCGATATTGAAATTGCGGTATTGAAAGGTGCGATATTGAAATTGCAATATTGAAAGGTGCATAATTGAAATGTGTACTTGGGCACATGAGATTCGAACGCCGAGCGGCTCCTTAAAAATAAGTGCGCCCGGCACGAATTCAAAGCCAAAAATCTCAATTTGGGAGAGGTTGCTCAACCCAAATATCCTAGATTTTGCATGTGAAACTTGAACTTGAAAGCTGGAATATTGAAGTTTTGAACTTGAAATAATTGAAATTTGAACTTGAAATGATCCTAGTTTAGGGAAATAACTATGAATAACCCTAAACATGGCAAGATCTTTGAAAATTGAAGACTTGAACTTGTATATTGAAAATGGAGTTTTGAATCTCAAAAGACTAAACCTTTAAATGTTAAAAGGTGTTTATCTTTGATTACCCCATGTTTGATGGTGATTCTAGTCCAAGACATGACTGTAAACAACTTGGACATCCTTGAATATTTGAAAATAGTGTTTTGTATTTTGAAAAATTTTGTTTTTTTGGAAAACATGTGTGATTGTTGCAAGTGGTGTTTTTGAATGATTAAAAACACCAACTTGCTAATCATTTAGAAATCAAAGCAACATAGTTTATTAGAATGGGATTCGGATTTACCTAGTTAGGTTTAGGCAAGAGCTCCCAATTGCTTTTTTGAATTTAGGAATTTTGTATGTGTTTTTGAGGAGTTTTTGAGTTGTATTTTGAGGCGTAATGTCGAAATTACGACGTTGTATTGTTGTGCTCCCCCTTTTTCGATGGAAATAAGGGGTATTTATAGGAGGGAATGGTGCAAAACTCCAGCACACGCCAGCGCAGGGCGCCAGGCCAGCGCAGTGCGCTGCTGACGTGGCTTGAATGCCGCCAAAGCAAGGACGCGGGCTCCGTCCTTGTTTCGTCTTGTAGTGTTGTACCCGTTGTACGAATTGTACTAGGTTTGGCGTTTTGTGTTTGCTTGGAGGTTAAGGCATCGTTTAGCGTCTAAAAACAAGCATTTCTCGGGTTTTTGAATTCCGGTTTTACGAGACGGGGCTCGACATGCTCGGTTTTGTGGGTCGGTGCCCGAATTTGACTTGCCTTATATGATTTTGAGTGGAAAAGGCCTAGTAAAACCGATGGGATGGTCTACTAGTTGAGATTGTACTTGGATTTTGAAATTGGATTTTGGAAGTTGTATTTTGTACCGAGTTCCGAGAGGGGAACGGCCTCGGGGATTGGATTTCGGACCTTGGATTTTTGAGGTGTTCTTAGCAATTGGGATTTTCGCCTGGAGTTACTCCAATTAACTAGTAAGGATAATGGTATCGTCATCATCCCAAAGAGGAGACACAAATTAGGTGTCTACAGAAGCCCCCACTTTGACTGAGCGTTCGGTTAGGAAAGCGCAAGTCAAAGTATTTCGAAAGGGACGGAGAATAATCAAGATGTTCTGCAATCGAGACCACTCTTTGTACGCCAGTACCTGCATAAAACAGGCGTTAGAAAAAAGGACAGAGTCTACCTCGACGGGGTGGTGATGACTCCAGTTTGTACTTGTACTTCTCCACCTTCAGTTCAGGACGGAGCTTGGCATCGAAAATTTTGAATCTTGAATTTTTGAATCTTGAATTTTTGAATTTGAATACCCGGAGTTGATCCGTTGGGATGTGCTTCGCTGGGGATAAGAGCTTTTTACTGGCCCTTAGATTTTTGAAATTTCGACTGACTTTCCCGGAGCTTGGGTCCGTTGGGAGTTGGGCGCCTGAGTCGTTGTATTTTTCAAACTTTGTATGCTTGAAATATGCGTCTGTTTGCACTTGGAGATACAGGTGTATACCCGTATTTTCGACGGATGGTTCGATGCGACGTTTGATGCTTGGTGCGGAAAACCGTAGCAGCAAAGGGCGTGCAATCAGCACGAGAGACCGCGCGCGCTGTAGATTCGCGCATGCAGCAGGGCAGCGCAGTGCGCTGGGGCGGTGCCTGGCGCGGGGCTGAGCTATAAAAGCTCCCCTTGCCGTGCCATTTTGAGGCACACTTTCTTGAATTCTTTGCTCTTTTCTCTCTCAAAGGTCGATTAAGCTCTTCCCTTGGTCTTGTTCTTGCCTCGTCCATGTAAGTTTTTCATGTTTTGCTTATGAAATAACTCTAGGATTGCATTTAGTCTTGATTTTTCGTACTTTGAAATGATGCTCGTATGCTTAAGCTTCTTGAATCTTGTAGAAAACTCTTTGATAGCCACTTGAACTTGAACTGTTGGAACTTGTAGATTTGAATTTTTTGAATTGAATTTTTTTCTTTGAACTTGTATCTGCTTCGGCATGGATAGCCTAGGCGTTGATATAGAACTTGTATACCTACTTCAGCGTGGATAGCCTAGGCGTTGGTGTAGAACTTGAATACCTGCTTAGGCGTGGGTAGCCTAGGCGTTGGTGTAGGAATTTGTATCTTGAACTAGAGGTCCACTGGGGATTTTTGTTTTGAATCTTTTGACTTCGTATAGGCCAGTATAGGATAGCCCCCAGTTTAGAATTTTGATATTTTGTATGCTACTTGATTTAGTATGCCTCGTCACACCCGGAGGAAGCTCGCTGAATCATCTGTGGCTCGAGGCGCTGAGGAAGACGCTTTGGATGATGAAGCGACTGCAATAAATGCGCCAGGTGGGGGTATGGTTCTCCGAGATGCGCCCGCTTTCCTTGGTACTGGTTGGATCCCTTCCGACCTGGTGTTTCGGCCGGATTGGCACTTGTCTCAGCGGCCTCGCGTTGGCATGGTGTGTCTTGTACTGTGTTTTGGGTTTGTCTTTTGTAATTGTATAGGTCTTGAGCTAACTCGTTCACCTGTAGGCCGATGGAAAGCCGTTTCGTACTTACTGGTCCTTTGTGGAGGTCCAGAGGGCCTTTAAAGCTCTTCGTGCTGATGAGGAGGCTATGGAGATTTGGTCACAGACGGGCCTGGCCGATTTCTGGCATACCATGGGAGGTTCTTCGAAGAGAACGGGGATTAAAAACCGTTTGTGGGCTTTGTTAGAGCGATGGTGGGATACCACCAACACTTTCCACATGGCATGGGGGGAGATCACTATTACTCCTCTTGAATTTGCTATGATTACAGGTCTTCCTTTTTCTGAGAGGAATGTGACCTTTGATTCTGAGCTGACGTGGCTCTCGGCCGCTGCCAGGGACTTGCTCGGCCCTGTTGTTGACTTGTCAGATGATGATGCTCACGCTTCCGTGAAGGTGATTGTGGAGGCTATCTGCGGTGGGGGTGTGTCCGCGGAGCAGAGGGTTAGGGTTTTCTTCCTAGCCTTGGTGAGTATAGTGGTGGCCCCGAGTAGGAACAGTCGGGTGCACATCAAATTATTGTTCGCTTTGCGGGACTTGGGAGCTGTTTTGAGCTATAAATGGGGTGGCTTGGCATACAGCCACCTTTTGTACGAAATGAAGCGGGCCTCCCGGACTGCACTGGGGAGTGACCCGAGCATGGCTGCTCTGTGGAGCGTGCTGGAGGTATTTGAGACTCCTTGTACTTTGTACTTTGTACTTGTATGCTTATATTTTGAACTTGACTGATGCTTTGCTTGTTCCTTGAAAGATTTGGATCTATGAGCACTTTCGGACATTGGCGCCGGAGCATACTAGAGATGCGGCTTACCCGTATGCTGCCTCTTGGATAGGAGCGGTGCGCGTTGGTGCGTCTCTGGCGGCTTCTCGCAGGGCTTGGAGAGTTCTATCCGCTGAAGATGTAATCTTTTGTACTGTTTTGCTCTCTTGTATTTGTATTTGTACTGTTGCCTGAGTTGTTTGCTTTGCAGGTGGTATGGCGTCCTTTCGCCAATGCGGTTGTACCTGTCTCGGCTGCTCGTGCCCATTTCCTGTCTGGGCGGCGGGTTTTGCTTCCAGGGGTGTACCGCCATATGTGGTATATGGGGGAGCGAGTGTCCCTTCAACACCATTCGGGGGGGAAAGGCTTGTCCCCAAGGATCCACCGGAGTCCATGCTGACTCTAGATGAAGATCTTGCCCGGCTCTATGCGGAAGCTAGGGGCGAGGCTGTTTGCCGCTATTGGAGGGAGTTTGTACATAGGAAGGGTAGCTATGATGACTTCCTGAGGAGGTTGGCCCCACCAGTACGCTTCGTACTGCCGGTGAGCTTTTGAACCTTGTATCTTGTATTCTTGTATTGATTGCATGATTGTATGATTGTATGATTGTATGTAGGAGGAGGAGGTTGATCCTGAGGACATTCCTCATGCTGATAGGATCCTCCGCTATGAGAACTCGGACGGAGAGGAGGTGGTGGATACCATTCCTTGGGCTTCTCCTCCGCACCGGAAATCATATGATGCTGTACCTGAGCATTATGCCCCTGTAAGTACTGCTGCATTTTTGAAACTGTTTGTAAGTTGGTATGGGGAAATTGATCTTGAACTTTGTATGCAGGCGCCTCGGGCGAGAGTGCGTCGCTGGATGCTCTTGCTTGATTCTTGGAAGAGGCAGTGTGCCAAGCTGACCCAGAAGCTTTCTGGCCGGAACAGAGAGGTGCCTTACTTGATCTTGAAACTTGTATTCCAGAAATTCGAACTGGGAAGTTGATTCTTGAAATTGTATTTTGTATAGGAGCGCCGTCGAGACTGTAGAGATTCCGTTGACAGAGAGCCTCAGGCGGAGACGTCCTTGGGACAGGAGGGACCGAGTTTGGAGATGGGACAAGGGTCTGGTGCTGGTGCTCATCAGAGGCATTCCGATGCTGAGCGGGGAGCTTTCCCTTTCGTACTTGTTGATCCCATCAGACATTCATTTGGAGGTGTTGGCAGTTCACGGCCCTTTGTCTCTTCCCCTGGTTACTACTTCGGAGGAAGTGGTCCTCAGCCTTGGGGTGCAGGTCCATGGGCTTGCTATGCGGAGATGGAGAGGATGCGTCAGAATCAGATGTTTGGGTCGTACCCGTATATGCCGATGCCGCCGCCTTATCAGTATTCCTCTTCTCAGCAAGGAGTTCATCCCTCCACTGGCACACTTCTTATCTCGGAGGAGGATCCTAGTACCCCTGGGACGGAGCTGGATCGGGAGCTGGAGCGCCTTAGGAGGCGTAACAGGGACAAGGTACCCGTGATTGATGTCATTGCTGGTGATGATTCAGACTGACCCTGCATAGTAGCGAGTTCCAGCTTGCCTGGGTTGATTTCGTATAGGCTGGTTTGTAGTGTATTTGTATGGTTTGACACTTGAATTTTGTATGGTTGAATTGGCTTTGAACTTGAATTGGTTTGAAATTTTTTGAAGATTGGCTTTTGTATGTTTGAATGCTTGAAATTGTTTGCGTTGTGTGTGCCTTGAAATTTGGTAGCTATATGCATGCATGATAATTTTGCAAAAAGTTTGAAAAAAAAAAAATTGCCCATTTTTTTTCGGGTGTATATACCCACTATAAGCCCCCACTTTGACTGAGGATTTTTGGTTAGGAAAAGCGCAAGTCAAAGTATATTCAACTTTTCCTAATGCATATGCAGACTCGACTATGGACACCGATCTAGGACTAGAATGCTTGAATTTTGAATAAAATTGACCCGAAATCTGCCCGAAGCGTTGATCCGGACTGCTTGAAATTGCGTGGCTTGCGTCTTTGGAATCTTGAATAATGGAGGTTGTACTCTGCTGTCCGAAACACTAAAGAGTGTGTACTCCGAGTCATAAAAGAGGACGGTGGCCTCGTCCTTTGGTGCAGGCTCCCGGCGTCTGGCGCGGGCTTGGCGCCTGGCGCCTGTGGGCTGTCGTGCAAGCCGACTCTTGTATAAATAGGGAGGTTATTGGATCATTTCTTGCATCTATCCCTTCCCTGCTATCATTGCATATTGCGTTCTCACGAAAAGGAAAGAGAGTATGGCTGTGTCCTTTGAAAGTGCCTTGAACTCGTGGCTTGGTTCGCTAGGCAAATTGGAGAAAAGGGAGCTTGATGGCATGCATCTTGTGGTGCCCGTCTCTTTCCGGTTTGTAAAATTGGATTTGCACTTCATTCTTGCTGCTCTGGAGGCTTGGGACCCGAATCATCATGTCTTCCGCTTTGGAAATAATGAGGTATGTCCCCTCCCTGAGAAATTTAGTGCCATATTGGGGTGGCCCTTAATGCTGGAGCCATGCATGCCTAGTGTTGAAGAACACTTTTTCTTGTGTTTTGAAAGGTATTTGGGCTTGAAGCCCCCACTTTTGAGTGATGTTGTATATGGCAGAGGGGTGGATTTGTCCCTCTTTGTCACCTACTTTGCTGGGCTTGATGTTCCCAAAGTTTTTGCCTGAGAGCTTTGAGTTTTTGTATATTCGCTTGCTTCCTCTTTTCGAAGCAGGGGTTTGGCAATGGTGATGCCTCCCTAATAAAGATTGTAGAGCATTTTTCTAGTGGTCGGGATCTGATGCCGCTCGTGGTGGGCGAAACATTGATGGGCCTTGACATGCTGAAGTCGGACCCCTCTTCTCTGCCGTCGGGAAGTCCGGTATTACTCCAAGTAAGGATCTGGAGCCTTCTTGTATGTTGAATTTGTACTTGTATTTGAATTTTGAATGTTAAATTTTGAATTTTGAAATGCAATTCTTGTATACTCTCCAAGGTTTGGCTTATGGAGAGGCTCATGTTGGTGGCACCACCGGAGAACATGACGAGCTATAATAGAAAGGGATTCACTGTGCGACCCACATTGTATGGCCGACTTTCATTGGATGAGTGGCGGTGTGCACTCTCTGGGGTTGAATCTTGTATAAGGTGGGTAGTTCCTTGGCGGGGAATTGCTGCTATGAGACATGCCCCTGGTTCTACTGCTTTGAGGGTGCCAAGCCTCACAATGCTGGTCTTCTACTCGCCTGCTCGAGTGATGAGACAATATGGCTTGAAACAGGAGATCTCGGACTGTACTGAAGAGAACCCGAAACCTGTTGCGCTGAATGCAAATCGATTTGAAGTTTGGAGGCGGTATTGGGTTGCCAAACCATTCTTGAGTATCCAGTTCCCACCCGAGTCAGTTACTCTGTCTGCGGGGTATATTGTATGGATGAGAGGCCTAAGCCAGAGGGACATTTCTTTCTCTGGACCAGCTAGAGTCCGAGGTTCTAGAGCTAGACGTCCTGCATCAACTGACTATGAGGAAGGTGACGGGAGTATGACCCATCCGGTGCTTGACCGTTCGGAATCCAAAGGAGGTTTGTCGTCCTCCCGCCTTGGAAGGCTTGCAAGTTCCTTCTCCCGCCGCTTGGGCAAGGGGAGGATTGATGATTGATTGCGGGAGGAGCCAGGGGATAGTACTCAAGGTGCCAAGACTCGAGAGCATAGTCGCCTGACCCTAGATCTTTGTAGGCTAAATTTGTTTGAAATTGTATTGGAAGGAATTGTGTTTGGAATGCGTTTGGAAGATGTGTTAAGGAAGTGAAAAGGCTTTTGAACTTTGCTTCACTTGATCCTGACTTTGTATTTGAATTATCTTTGAAGGCCTTAGGGCCAAATAAAGAGTTATTGTGTTAAATTCCGCTCGAACATGCTTTGCTTTGAATTGGCACATTTGGAATAACAACAATTGAACTTTAAAATTTGATTTGATTTTTAGGATGCCCTTAATTGAGGAAATTTTGAATATTTTTTTTGTATTAAAGTGGCCGGGCCTAGTGATGAGGTTGCCTACGTGTCCCGTCAGGGAATCAGGCCGGACGTAGTTCTGACTCCCTTACAGGACCTGAATTTGGATTCTTGAATTTGAACATGGAACTTAGACATAGAACTTCTTGAGTTGATCGAGATTAGTCAGAGATCTGAATTTTGTTCCATCGATGTCCGTTAGTTCGACTGCTCCCCCAGAGAGGATTTTCTTGACAATGTATGAGCCTGCCCAGTTGGGTTTGAATTTTCCCCTTGGGTCCATGGTGCTTTTGCGAAGGGCTTTCAGGACAAGCTCGCCTTCCTTGATGTTTCGGGTTCTGACCCTTTTGTTGAAATGTCTGGCCACTCGGCGCTGATAGACTTGTACATGGTGAGCGGCTTGAAGCCGACGCTCATCGAGCATGACCAGCTCGTCATATCTTGCTTGTACCCATGCAGCTTTTGGGATTTTTCTTTCGAGGACTATCCTTAGAGAAGGTATCTCCAGCTCGATAGGTTGTACTGCTTCCATTCCATAGACCAATGAGAACGGAGTTGCACCAGTTGAAGTGCGAATTGAAGTTCGATATCCCCACAATGCAAAATGCAGCTTCTGGGGCCAGTCTTTGTAATTGGTAGTCATTTTCATGATGATGGTTTTGACATTCTTGTTGGCCGCTTCGACTGCCCCATTGGTTTGTGGGCGATAAGGCGAAGAGTGATGATGTTGAATCTTGTACTCAGTGAATAGATCTTCACACTCTCCTTGAAAATGGGTTCCCTGGTCACTGATGAACTCGTGAGGAACGCCGTATCTGCATATGATGTTTTCTTGTATGAACTGGGCCACTTGCTTGGAACCCAACATTTTGAATGATCTGGCCTCGACCCATTTGGTGAAATAGTCGATGGCAACTAGTATGAACTCATGACCCCCGATGCCTGTTGGAGTGACTTTGCCGATGACGTCGATACCCCAGGCTGAGAATGGCCACGATGATGATTGAGAGTATAGCAATGATGGAGGAATGTGCTTCAGATTCGCACACTTTTGATAGGTAGGACATTTCTTGACAAAGAAGTAGCAATCCCGTTCGAGGGTAGTCCAGTAGTATCGTGCCCTGATGATCTTGAGAGCTAGCATTTTCCCATTCATGTGGGTGCCACAGACTCCTGCATGTATGTTGTCCATGACTCTTTGAGCTTCGTGCTTGTCAACACATCGGAGGTTAGGACCGCTAAGGGACCTTTTGCATAGAACGCCGCCTTCTATGACGAAATTGGCTGATTGTAGTCGTAGAGCCCTTCGATTCTTGCTTGAAAAGTGTGGGGGATACTCTGAACTTTGTAGATACCTTTGAATGTCTGTAAACCAAGGTTCGTCTTCGTCTTGCTCGACGTTGTCAATAGCATAGACATATGCTTCTTCTTGACGCGTTTCAATTGTAAGTGGCATTTCAGCCATGCCGCTTGGAATGTTGATCATTGAGGCCAGTTTTGCCAGTGCATCGGCGAATTGATTCTCCTCTCTCGGGAGGTATATATAGAGAAGCTCTTCTATTTGTTCATACAGCTGTTCGAGATAGGACTGGTATGGAGCTAAGCTCTCGCTTCTTACTTTCCATTTGCCAAAAATTTGATTGATGATTAGGGAGGAATCCCCGTACACTCGAAGTTTCTGGATGCCTAGTGCTAAGGCGGATTCCAGGCCCATGATGCATGCTTCATATTCTGCCGTATTGTTTGTGACGTTGAATTGCAGTTTTGCTGATATATGAATGTGCGTGCCGTCTAGGGCTACTACAATTGCTCCAACACCACATCCGTTCTGATGGGAAGCACCGTCAAAATGCATTGACCAACTGTCATCACTGGTCATTAAGATTTGCTCGTCGGGTAAGTCGTAATCTTCCTCTTCTTCCTCGACAGGACAGTCGGCTAGGAAATCTGAGACTGCTGAACCCTTGATAGATTTCTGTGGAATGTATTTGAGGTCCAATTCTGCTAGCATGACCAACCATCTGGACAACCGTCCGTTGAGTGATGGTTTCTCGAATAGATACTTGAGAGGATTCGCTTTGCTGATCACATGTATTGTATGGGATAGCATGTAGTGCCGTAGTTTCTTTGTGGCCCAAACCAAGGCGATGCTGAGTTTCTCGAGCTGAGTGTATTTGGTCTCGTACTCGATCAGCTTTTTGCTTATGTAGTATACGACGTTCTCCTTGCCTTCAATTTCTTGGGCAAGCATAGCCCCCACTGCTGAATTGGTAGTTGTGAGGTAGAGCCTGAGGGGAATCCCTGGCATGGCTGGCTTTAGCACTGGTGGGTTGGAAAGGTAGCTTTTGATTGTGTCGAATGCATGCTGACAGTCATCATCCCACAATTTGGGCTCGCTTTTCCGGAGCTTTCGAAATACTGGTTCACAGATCATTGTGAGTCTTGAAATGAACCAGCTGATATATTGTAGTCTGCCGAGAAAACCCCGAATTTCCTTTTCATTCATTGGTGGTTGCATCTCAAGAATTGCTTTGATTTTTGAAGGATCAGCCTCTATTCCCCGAGAGCTGATAACATATCCGAGTAACTTGCCCCACGTTACCCCAAATGCACACTTTTGAGGATTGAGCCTCATGTTGTATTGTCTGAGCCTGTTGAAAAACCTTCGAAGTACTGAGGTATGCTCGTGCCGTACTTTGGATTTGACAATCATGTCGTCGACATATACCTCAATTTCCCTGTGAATCATATCGCTCATAATAGCTGTGGCTGTTCTTTGATAAGTTGCTCCTATGTTCTTTAGTCCGAACGGCATAACTGTATAGCAATATGTACCCCACTGAGTGGTGAAGGTTGTTTTCTCCATGTCTTCCTCTGCCATGGGAATCTGATTGTAGCCTGCGTACCCGTCCATAAAAGAGAGTAAGGCGTGATTTGCGGTGTTGTCGACCAAGATGTCTATGTGAGGCAATGGAAAACCGTCTTTAGGGCTGGCCCTGTTAAGATCTCTGTAGTCCACACACATTCGTACTTTGCCATCTTTCTTTGGAATTGGGACGACATTTGCGATCCATTCTGGATATTTTGCTTCTCGAATAAACCCAGCCTCTAGCTGCTTGGAGACTTCTTGAATTTTGAGGGAAACATCCGGTTTCATGCGACGGAGTTTCTGCTTGATGGGTTTTGAACCTGGAATAAGGGGAATTGTATGCTGACCGATGCTTGGATCAACCCCTGGCATATCATGATAGGACCATGCAAAGACGTCTACATACTCTGAAAGTAGCTTGATAAGATCGTCCCGCTCTGCTTGAGAAAGAGTTAAACAAATCTGAACTAGTTTTGAGTCACCGTTGTTAGAAAGGTTGATTTTGTCTGTTTCCTCAATTATGGGCGTCCTGTTTTCATGATTTTCGATAGCTTTTAGAAATTCAAAGTCAGTTTCTTGTAAAGCAAAGTTGTTTGGATTAGGATTGTGTTTTGAATTAGGACTCGAAGAGTAAGTAGAAATTGAAGTGTTATTGAAATCATCAATCAATACATCGACTGTTTTGACTTGAAGCTCGGCCTTTAGAGGCTCTTGATTGATGCAAGACTCTAGTTATAGACACTTAGACTCATTGCTAAGCTCAAATCCAGACTCATCCTCTTACTCGGACTCGCTCATCATAGATCCTTCGCCCACAGTAATCTTGAACATTTTGCCATTTGGAGCTGTTATCCTGAGAGACTTTCTCCAGCCATTGACCATCTTCTCACTTGGAGTAATTAGCTTAGATGGGTCAAAGTCTTCGATTTGAGTGATCATTTGGACCATGGCATCTTCGGAAATGATTGGGGTTATCTCCTGGCCAAACAATAGACCGAAAGCTGATGAATCAAGGCATTCAGGGGAGGCCTTGTCTTGTATTGGAGGAGCATCCTCTAGAAAATGACAGTCTTGAAAGATCTCGAATCCGGGGTAAAGGACCCCCTTTGAAGAGTCATAGAAAGGCTCTGGGAAGTCAAAGTATAAGTCATTCTCTCCTTCTTTCACGAATTGCCCATTGAGTGTGAGTTGATGAGGAGGTATTTTGAATTGATCTTTGCCAGCTCGACGGGCCTTTAGCTTAGCCTTTTGCTGCTTGTCATCGAACTTAGTTGGCTTGTACCCCAGACCGCAACAGTTAGTCTGTCCTTGGGCTTTGAAAGGAGATTCGATGGACGATGGCAGAGTAGTGCTCAAGAAGCGCCCACGCTTGATCATCATGCGCCTTGCCATGGGATTCATTCTGGATTCGATAGCTCCAACTTCAGCACTGAATCCCCAAAGGTCTTCGTCTTTTTCATGATGTTCGATTAATATCAGAGCCTTGTCGACTACCTTGGTCCTTGGATGGGACGCATGCAGGGTAATGACATTTCCTTGGACCTCCATTCGGACTTTCTGGTGGAGTGAAGATGGCACTGCTTTGAGGTCATGGATCCAAGGTCTTCCCAACAGGAGATTGAAACTTGCTTTGATGTCATCATAGCTTACTTTCCGCTCGATCCGCCCTGTGCGGAGTAGTAGAGTGAGAGTTCCCATTGCTTCCAGGCGAGTGTTGTCATAGGCACGAACACCTTGGGAGGAACTAGAAATGTCATTGGGGGTGAAACCCAAATTTTCAGCAGTGCGGAGAGGCCACACATTGATGGCTGATCCATTGTCCACTAGAGTCATGGGGATGATCTTGTCTTTGTATTCAACAGTCAGATAGAGGGCCTTGTGATGGCCCGCCCCCTCAGGTGGGAGGTCTTCATTAGTAAAGGTGATTCCTTCTTCCAGATTTGTAAGCAACCCGATCAATTCGCCAGAGTGACTTTTGGGGTGACATTCAACTTGACCAGAGCATTGATAAGAGCAGTGTGGTGCTCCACAGAGGAAGCCATAAGCTGCCAGATATTAACCTCTACCTTAGTGCGCTTCAGTTGCTTGATTAGAGGGTTCTCCTCGGTGGGTAGGAGAACATTAGTTGCCGGTGCCGTTCTGCTGACTGGCTCTTGAATTCGACCAGACCTAGTCATGACTTGAACACTGTTTTCTGCCTTAGGGTCCAAGTACCAGTCGACGCTCACAATTTCTCGGCATTCATTGTCAGAGATGTTTTCAATAGGAGGGTCCTGATATGTGCCTTCATCATCGCTGGCCCAAAAACCCACAAATGTCTCCTTGAGGTAACCCAGATTCCGAGTTTTCACTTGGCTGCACAAGGTGTGGCACATACCCTTGGCTATGAAATATTTCCTCTACCTCGAATGGGCCCACAACATGGAAAAGAGTTTCTTGATTATCCTCGAGAGCCCTTATGCGAGCCTCTGCTTCCTCAGCACGTTCATAGAGTTCTGCTACAGCTGCTGCTAGAGAAGTCATCTTGAATAGGATCTTGAGAAGAGGAGTCTGAGCACCTATTTATGACATGATTTTGAACTTTAGAACTTGAACTTCCCGACACATGATATGATATGCATGCAATGAATGAGACCTAGACTTGACTCTAAGTGTCACTCTGAAGATTCGGGTTTTTAGATTTTGTATTTGTATTCGGGATTTGCAACTCGTTGGAAATGTTTGAGAGGAGCCTTTATTCTTTTGTGAAAGTTGACTCTTTGTACTAGAACTTGGGATGTCGAAAAAGAATATTTCGATCTATTGGAAATTGGACTTATTTGAAGGGAATTTCAACCCGCTCAAGAATTCGGAAATTGGACTTGTACTAGGAAATTGGACTTTGTATTATTTCAAGGGAATTTCAACCCGTCAATATTTTTAGGGGGATTTCAACCCATTGGACTTGGAGTATTTGAAGGGAATTTCAACACGTCAATATTTTAGGGGAATTTCGACCCATTGGACTTTGAGTATTTGAAGGGAATTTCAACCTGATTGAAAGGGAATTGATTTTGTATTATTTAAAGGGAATTTCAACCTGTTGGAAGATTGGACTTGTATTATTTCAGGGGATTTTCAACCCGTTGAATGGAATCTCGAACTTGTATTATTTCTGGGGAGTTTCAACCCGTAGAATTTGAACTTGTATTATTTCAGGGGATTTTCAACCCGTTGGAAATATTTGGAATGGGGTTTGTATTATTTTAGGGGATTTTCAACTCGTCAATATTTTAGGGGAATCTCAACCCATTGGAATTGAAATATTTGAAGGGGATTTCAACCCATTGGAATTTGTATTATTTCAGGGGATTTTCAACCCGGATGTAGAATATGGAATTTGAATTTGACTCGAAGTTTGAACTTTAAAATGGAAAAAAGACGCATTTTGTTTGTAGAACATGAAGCTTCGTATTTGGAAAATCTGACATTATGTCGCCGTGGATTTGAGGCATTGAATTTGGGAACTTGAAAGTCCGGCATTATGCCGCCGTGGACTTAGAGTGTAGGATTTGAGATTTGAGGGTTTGGAATTTTTGAACTTCGAGCTCGAGGTTTGAAATATGGAATGGAAAAATCGGCATTACGACGACATGGATTTGGAATTTGAAATTTTGAGTATAGGACTAGAAATTCGAAAGATTGACATGGAATTTGAGGTTTGAAAGTTGGAGTTGAAAAGTTGGCATTACGCCGGTCATGAACTTTGGCATTTGAACTTTGAGGTTTTGAGACTTGGAATTGGAAACTTGACTTCGATTCTTGAAGACTTGAATGTTTGAAATAGGAAATCCGGCATGACGCCGTTGGATTTGTGGTTTTTGACTTTGAAGTTTGAAACTTGAAATTTGGACTAGAAAATCCGGCGTTAAGGCGCCGTTGGATTGAGTCTTGACTGGAAACTTGAAACTCGAAATTTGGACTAGAAAATCCGGTATTATGGCGCCGTTGGGTTGGATTTGAAAATCGAGGTTTTGGATTGGAAAATTTGAACTTGAACTCGAAACTCGAAATTTGGATTGGAAAATCCGGCATTATGACGCCGTTGGATTTGAACTTTGACTTGGAAGCTTGAGGTTTTGAAGTAGGAAATCCGGCATTATGGCGCCGTTGGATTGCATTTTGAACTTGAAAATTGGAATTTTGGACTCGAAAATCCGGCATTATGACGCCGTTGGATTGAACTTTGAATTTGAAACTTGGAATTTGGACTCGAAAATCCGGCATTATGACGCCGTTGGATTGAATTTTGAATTTGGCATTTGTGCGTGAGGCGTGTTTAAGGGTTTTGAATGAAATGGAGTGACACTCCTAAAGACCCTAAAATCGGCGATTTAGATGCATGAGGTTTGAATGATGCTCCTAGGTGTTTGGTTTCCTAGTTGGAGGCTAATTGTTTTGGCAAGATAGAACTCGAGGTTAGCCATTCACGCGTGCAAAGACGCCCACACAATGCACAAGTAGCACGTTGTCACACTAATCACAATGCAAAGTTCTCAACCTAAGGTCGGTCTAAGTTTTGTATGATGCAAGTGGTCGGCTTTGGGTGTCAAAAGGTACTTGGGTAAGAGACGGATCCGGCGACAAGGTTTCACATTCCGCCTAAGGGAAGTGTGTGTTGGTAGACGGCCTCCATACTTGACATCGGGAATGTCAAGTAAATGCCAAGTTTCGGTAGGCGCGGAAATGGTCACACACTTTGGTCGGGAACCGTATGGAGAGTCCCCATTTCGTTTCCCCCGGGGCTAGCCCGAATGTAGAACACATCCGTTTGGGCAAGGGTAGAAATTCATTTTGCACAATATGGTTTTCGAAAAATGCATGAAATGCCTAGAAATTGAAATTGAAATCGTACTTGAATTTGTATTTGTAAAGCTCGTTTTTCGGCACTCGTTCACGAGGCTTGGGAGCGTCCTTCCAGATTCAAAAACAGACTAACTCCCAACACGAAAAGTTGAGCAAAAGTGGGCGACAAGCCACTGTGAGCCACTGTCCTGGATGCAGGCAGTGGCGTTAGGCGCAGGGGCTGCGCTTGGCGCCAATGCTGGCATCCAGTACTTCGGCAGATCAATGGCCGTTTGCTCGAAATTTGCTCGCATTTTTGAATTGAAATTAGAAAATTCCCCAGTGGAGTCGCCAGAATTGTAGGGGTTTATTTTTCCCGTTTCCTACGGGGGGGGGGGGGGGGGGAGGCCGGCTCGTTTAGAGAACCGTTTGAATTTTTGTACCTCGAAGGAGTCGCCACCAAACTTTATTTCTTGCTTGGAAAGACCGCAAATGACTCTATTTTTGGATAAGGCCTTGAATCCTTGAAACAGATGGGTGAGATCCGGGCTCGAGAACGAAAATGCTTATTCGGCGAGCTTTAGAAATATTCAAGTACGTTGGCACAACATTTTTTTTGAAAATAAACCATAGATTAGACTATGTGGGTTTGAATTAAGAGCAAATTGAATCTCTAATTGTATGGTGGTCACTTTTCTTTAAATATTGATTTAAGGAACCTAAGGTCGGTTTGTCCAAAAATATCTTTGTTAAGCATGATGTAACCTTTGTATTTTGTTGTATTTAGCATGTTGGTGATGAAAGCGATAAAGCAAATAAAGCAACATCACAATACTAAATAAAGTGCGGAATTAGTAAATACAAGACCCCCTAGAAAAGGACTAGGGAGTAGGTCCACATTGCCTATAAATGGACTAGGCAAGTAAAGATGGGGAATTGAAAGTGCGGTATTGAAATTGCGGTATTGCGGTATTGAAATTGCGGTATTGAAATTGCGGTATTAAAAGTGCAATATTGAAATTGCGGTATTGAAAGGTGCGATATTGAAATTGCAATATTGAAAGGTGCATAATTGAAATTTGTACTTGGGCACATGAGATTCGAACGCCAAGCGGCTCCTTAAAAATAAGTGCGCCCGACACGAATTCAAAGCCAAAAATCTCAATTTGGGAGAGGTTGCTCAACCCAAATATCCTAGATTTTGCATGTTAAACTTGAACTTGAAAGCTTGAATATTGAAGTTTTGAACTTGAAATAATTGAAATTTGAACTTGAAATGATCCTAGTTTAGGGAAATAACTATTAATAACCCTAAACATGGCAAGATCTTTGAAAATTGAAGACTTGAACTTGTATATTGAAAATGGAGTTTTGAATCTCAAAAGACTAAACCTTTAAATGTTAAAAGGTGTTATCTTTGATTACCCCATGTTTTATGGTGATTCTAGTCCAAGAGATGATTGTAAACAACTTGGACATTCTTGAATCTTTGAAAATTGTATTTTGTATTTTGAAAAAGTTTGTATTTTTGGAAAACACGTGTGATTGTTGCAAGTGGTGTTTATGAATGATTAAAAACACCAACTTGCTAATCATTTAGAAATCAAAGCAACATAGTTTATTAGAATGGGATTCGGATTTACCTAGTTAGGTTTAGGCAAGAGCTCCCAATTGCTTTTTTGAATTTAGGAATTTTGTATGTGTTTTTGAGTTGTATTTTGAGGCGTAATGTCGAAATTACGACGTTGTATTGTTGTGCTCCCCCTTTTTCGATGGAAATGAGGGGTATTTATAGGAGGGAATGGTGCAAAACGCCAGCACACGCCCGCGCAGGGCGCCAGGCCAGCGCAGTGCGCTGCTGACGTGGCTTGAATGCCGCCAAAGCAAGGACGTGGGCTCCGTCCTTGTTTCGTCTTGTAGTGCTGTACCCGTTGTACGAATTGTACTAGGTTTGGCGTTTTGTGTTTGCTTGGAGGTTAAGGCATCGTTTAGCGTCTAAAAACAAGCCTTTCTCGGATTTTTGAATTCCGGTTTTACGGGACGGGGCCCGGCATGCTCGGTTTTGTGGGTCGGCGCCCGAATTTGACTTGCCTTATATGATTTGAGTGGAAAAGGCCTAGTAAAACCGATGGGATGGTCTACTAGTTGAGATTGTACTTGAACTTTGAAATTGGATTTTGGAAGTTGTATTTTGTACTGAGTTCCGGGAGGGGAACGGCCTCGGGGATTGGATTTTGGAGGTGTTCTTAGCAATTGGGATTTCCGCCTGGAGTTACTCCAATTACCTAGTAAGGATAATGGTATCGTCATCATCCCAAAGGGGAGACACAAATTAGGTGTCTACAATAGTATCAATTCTTTCCTCAAGCCTTGAAAACTCCTTCTTGTGTAAAGTTTTCAAACCCTGCTTAACACATTTCAACATTTGCCACACCTGATACATTGTAGTACCCTTAATGTTAACCTTCCAACCATCTTGAACGACTTGACTAAAACTAGGATGATCAGCCATATAGTTAAAGAATCTAAAAGGCCTGTCTTTAGAATGAATCTCCATTTTACAAGTGAGGACCAGGTGAGAATGGCCAGACAGTCCAGGATTGAGATAGTCCACAACAGCATCATCAAAGACAGTATGCCAATTAGCACACCCTAAGGCCCTATCAATTCTAGAACTGATTCTCAAATCACCTTGCCCTTAATTGTTCCAAGAGAAGTAGTGCCCACAACTCTTCAGTTCAGCTAAACCAGCAGCATCAATACACCTCTCAAAGTCCCTTGTTTTAGAATCTTGAACTTGATTTCCATTAATCCTATCTCCAGAATACAAAACAGAGTTGAAATCCCCCATAAGGAGCCAAGCCTTGCTCACAGTACCTGCAGTGTTGACCAAATCAACCCATAAGGGCTTTCTATGCTCTATTGTATGTAATCCATAGACAACAATAATCTCAGCACTAGTTAAGCCAATCTTAGTGCAAATAACTCCATGAATGAACTGATCTGATTTATTCACCATCTGATAGGTAATCAAACTGTGTCTCCAACCAACCCAAATTCTTCCTTTAGGAGAGTAAGAGTAGTTCATTTCCCACTTCCACTCACCCCCAAGTTTATTCTGAATTTTCTTGACATTAATTTCTCTTACCCTAGTCTCCACTAAAGCTACAACATCAACCTTATTCTTCTGCAAAAATCTCCTCACCTCCACCACCTTGGAAGGAGCATTAATCCCCCTCACATTCCAGGAACATATTATCATGGGGGAAATTCCACACTACCTTCTCCCCCACCTCCACCTTCATCTTCAGAAGAGCTCACCACAGAAGCATGAACTTGAGCCAACCCAAGGGCAGGAATGTGAGACCTAGGTTCTCTTATTCTCCTTGATACAACCCTCCACCCATCATCACTAGGTTTAGTAACAGCAGTTGGGGTGTTCTCAACTATAGTGGAAGCCACAACCTCCACAATTTCAGTAGATTTCTCAACCTCCACAGTTACAGGAGCAACAATAGCTACTCTAGGTTCTTTAGATCTCCAAACTTTCTGGATCTTTTTTGCAAACACTGCAGGTTGAAATCTAGTGGTATTGCTCTTTTTAATGCTACAATCATGCCCCATCACCTTACAGGTTTTGCAGAAGGGAGGAAGCCAATCATACTCTACTTTCTGTCTAATAGCCAATCCTGCACTATCCTGAATCTGAACAGATTTTGGCAATTCCTTGGTGATGTCCACTTCAACCAACATCCTGGCAAAAGAGATTCTTAATTTCTTAGAAGTACACTCATCAGCAAAGAGTGGTACTCCTATCAAACTTCCAATCCTACTGAGGGAGTCAATACCCCAACAGCTCAACGGAAGATTTGGAAGTCTTACCCACACAGGAATGACCCTCAGTATATCCTCCTGAAAATCAAAGTTAGCAACCCAAGGTTTGGTGATCATGGGTCTACCATAGAAGGTATGGGGTCCAGATAACAACACTGAGTCCCTATCCTTCTTAGCTGCAAACTTAATCACAAAATACCCTTCATCATGCAGAAAAACAGAAGGCTTACTAAGATTTTTCCATTCATTTGCAATATACCTAATTACAGCCCCAATGGATGGTTTCTCCCCTACAACATACAAAATAAGAGCTGCATCCCACTGAGCAGCCATATTCTTTATGTCTAAGCTATCAAGCACCGCAACAGGACAACCATCAGAAATTGTGGGAGGGATGAAAGAGAGAGCATTACCTTTACCAGTCAATTGAGCACCCCTAAAGAGGCTCACCCATGGTGTTTTTGGATCCACACCATCTTCACACTGCTCCATTGAAGGACTCACCCTTTGCTGAACATTGGCCGTATGCTCTGTTTCTGAACATTGCAAGCTCTCTTTATCAACAAGGGTTTCCGTACCATTCTTCAATCCAAGCACAACATTCACATTCCTCATCATCTCCTTTACCCTTTCCAACGTGGTCCCTCTGAGAACCCCACTGCCTTGTCCACCTTCCACCATCTCCGAGATCTTTGGAGAAACCACCTGGGTGGGCACTGTGAGAGGGGGAGTGTATTTAATGGCAACATGGTAAGAATCAATGGCTTCCTGCATCTCAGGAGTAGGCGGTTTAGTGTTTGGATGCTACGGAAACGGAGAAATTGTCGGCGACGATTTTCGATTTTCACCACCATAGCTGGTGTCGTATTTCTCAGTTGATGCTGGTTCTTTGGCCGCAAATTTACAGTATTGAGTAGAGAAGAGGCCTCCTCATTGATGTCACGAACCTCATGCTTCTGATTCTTCTTCTTCCTCGTCATTTTCGAAAGGGTGCGCACGATAGCAAGAACCTTATCCTACGCTCTTTCCATGGCAGATAGAGAAGTTTTCTTTTGTTGGTATTGTTATTACTATCCCCAAATCTATTCTATTATATAGCTAGGTACTTTATAAATTACAAAATTGAGTTATATTTATATCGGTTCTATATACAGGGGTGTATCTATGGTGTAAATAAGATAGACAAATGTCTACTCACTTTACAAATAATTTGATGCATATAATAACAATGTTAAAGGCCTAGCTTAGTTGGCAATCTCCCTTAAGCATGTGTACAAGCAACCCGAGTTCGGAATCCACCAAGTAGATTTAGTTTTTGTATTTTTATTTAATTTTTTTCTCTTTCCTTTAATAGTGTAAAGCCTCTAGTTTGTCAATGTATTTACTTAATCAGCATTTCATTGTTTAACCATGGATTACGGAATCTAAATTTGGCCTCAAAAAGATACTCTTATATGATAATTTTTATATCAAATATACAAATATTTATAAATAAATAAAGAGGTTACATTAAATTTAATGGGTTTTACATGCTCAATAAAGAAAATTGAATAACTTGAATTTTATAAAGTATTTTCTTAATTTTTGTTCCATAGTTTTAAAGGGAGGTCTTGAGTTCGATGACTGATATAACACAAATAATTTTCCCAAATAAATATTATTTTAATCAGATACAATGTGGTTATATAGACACCGATTTTGAAATAGTAATTTTGAAAAAGAACTAATTTTGTTTTACTTCATACTCCGTATTATTAAGTACTTATTTAAAAATGTCTACCCTATTTCAAAATCCTGGAGTATGACACTTGATATGTATATCCTACATCACACTTGATATGTGATCAATATTATGTGATTATATAGACACCAATTTTGAAATAGTAATTTAGAAAAAGAACTAATTTTGTTTTACTTCATACTCCGTATTATTAAGTACTTATTTAATACTTCGTAATAAACTTATGTAAATATACTTAAAAGTTAGTTGAAAGGAAACATGGATTAATTATCGAATATAGGGATGTCAGATTGTCAGTGAGGCGGGTTTTTTGGTAGAACCCTCATGCATCCGGCCCAAGTGAGCGGGGATAGAGGAATGTTTGGCGAGAGATGGATTTAAAAAATGTATTCGCCGCGGGTGACTAGGCGATGATGGATTTTAGATTGGACTCGCATGTGTCGCAAATCCTTCATCTAATTGATTGTGAGTGTATAACAAAAAAACTACTACTAACTTACGTATTATAATATTTTGTTTACATATTCAATTACTCTAACCAGGCAAATAAAATTTCCACTTTAGAAAAAAATGTTCTAAAATTCAAAACTCTATTACTAAAAATAAAATAAAATTGAGTCTAGGGGTGCGTATGTTTGAGGTGGGTGTGGATACACGGGAGGGGGTGATGAAGAGGGGATGCATTTTATTTTGTACCTCTCGAAAAGGGGATTGGGAGGGGTGATATTTTTCATGTTAGAGATGGAGAGTATGTGGATGAGAATTGTAAGAGAGTATGGGTGTGCAGGTTCAGCCCCGCCTTAAAGTCATCTCTAACTAAATAAAGTAAATGGTGCAGGTAGGAAGGTTTCGATTTAAGATTGAGCTGACGACAAAGAATAAACGTAGATGATTGACTAATGTTTACTAATAATTACATATTTTATGTTGGTGGACGGGTATAAGGATGTTGAGTAATATAGTGTTTTGATGATTATGAACAAATGATGATTATCTAACTAATGTGTGTAGTGTTTAGATGTGCATGAACAAGTAGTGACGGTTAATATCATATATTTATTTATTTATTATTTAAATTTCGTTTTTAATAATGTCCTATTTATTCTAGGATTTGTTTTGAATATCTTTTGTATTTTTATGTGTTTAAAAATTCATTTTTAATAAATAAATAAGAATTAATCTTTTTGTAAAATAAAATCTGATTGTTAGTTATATTATTTTCTATTTTATTAAAATCAGATTTAAAAGGTTTTATTTTAGAAAATTAAAAAAAAAATTGTTTTACTTTGTTTTGGAAAAACTACGTTAGTGCAGAAAGAATAGGAGATCACGGAAAACCTGATTATGCTTGGCCCTAACTCCATGATTTTCTCTACTGACTAAAGTCATGGGATCATGCCTTAATTGAAGGGCTTGGTGGTTGTTAGTGGAGAAGATTGTGGAGGAATTGGTTGAGGTTTCTTCCTCTATAAAAGGAGAGCTTTCTCATTCATTTAAGGGTGTCTGACTTGCGTTGTCATTCCAAAAAGGGTCTGGCTTATGTGGAATAATTTTACAGAAATTATATTTTGTTTTCCACGTTTTTAGAGTCAGTTCCTGCAGTTACGAGTTCCTTTACAATTATTCATTTTCTACATACTAGAGATTAATCAATTATCAAATGTCTATATTTTAAGAGTTGTTCAAGGGTTGAGTGAGCTCTTGTAATGGGTAATATGTCAAGGGTTTGAGTGAATTCTTGTATAAGTTTTGGGCAGGAACTTGAGTGAGTTCCTGATGTGTATGGGGTAGGAACTTGAGTGAGTTCCTGTTGTATTTGGGTAGGCTTTGAGTGAAGTCTATGAGAGAGAAGCATATAGGCTTTGAGTGAAGCAAAAGAGTCAAGAGAGACTTCTAGGGAAGTCAGTGAGAGCGTAGTTGTTTGAGGAACAACTATTGAGAACTTGAGTTCGTAGAGGAACTCAAGTAATGCCCGAGTTCCTTATAGGTTTGTAACAGAGTTGTTGCCCTTGAAAAGAGTTTAAGTTGAAATCCCTAGTGGGTCGAGGTTTTCTTTCTAGTTGGGCCTAGAAAGTTTCCTTGTAAAATCTCTCTTGCATTGTTTCTCTACTTGCTTATGTTCTTTATAATCTTGCAAAAATTGGATAGCAAGTTTCAAACTACAATTCACCACCCCCCCTCTTCTAGTGTTCCATCTGAATAACAATTAGTATCAGAGCCGGAACTCGCTGATAAGAAGGCAACCCTGCTGAGTTAAGTTCCTAGAATGAGGAACAATTACAAGAAACTTGACGAAATGAACTCGGTCCTACCCATTCAAAGGAACAAGAAAGATCTGACTTTTATTGTTGAATAAAAGGCAATCAAGGTGTAACATGCAATCTTCTAAGGTAAGTATATATTCCTTTAGACCTTCTTTGTGTGCATACATTAATTTATTGCGTGTTCCTTGCATTGTTTCTGATAGAATTACTGTTTTGTTTTGATTTAAAATCAAATTTGAAAAATCTAAAATCTATTTGTAATAGACTATTTTTCAATTTATTTTTCAAACTTCAGTACATTAAAATTATTTCAAGGAAACGTTTTTTTAAAAAATTGCATGCAAAAATCTGTGGAACTTGGAGTTTTTAATTTTTAGGGAACAAAATATCCTTCTTATTTTTTCTCTGCCTAAGAACAATTATTTTATATGCTTCATGAATATATTTAATATCATTTATATGAAGGCATATTGTATCTTGGTAGTAGTTGTTGTGTTGATTATTTTCTTAACAGTTACTACTAACAAGAAGGGACCCAAATCATGTTGGGCTCCCTTGAGAAAGAAATTGGTACAGGAACAAACAGAGGTGCACATTAATATGTCAGAGTTCCTGTGAATTTAAGTTCTACATTGAGGAACTCGCTGGATCATTATTGACCCACGAGCTATACTTAGGAACTCACGAAGGTGCGACATTATAAAGATACATTACATCAGCTCCCCACATCGGAACAAGGATCAAAATCCAAAAAGGAACTTCTGAATAAAGGAACTCATTCCAGCACCATTCCAAGGAACAGATAAAGGCTGCAACGAAAAGATCCTTAATGATACAATACGGTAAACATCAAATTTTGAGATCTTTACATGCATTCTCTATTTATTTAAATGAAGTTCCTGACAACGTTTTTATGAAAATTGTTCAAATGTATTTTGAATTTTTTTTAATCGACTTTGGATTATCTCAAATATGTTTTTGTGAGACAAATTTCAGATTTTCAAACTGATTTTACATTCATACATTATCAGTTTAATAAAAATGGTTTAAGGAACTTACGCATTCAAAATTGCACACGTGCACTTTCGAAACTTGGAATTGTATTCTCTTGGCGAAACAGTTAATGCGTATCTTAATTTTCCAAAGAGCAGTTTTTCCATACATCATAAATATATTGTATATCTCCTATATGTATGCATGACGAATCTTAGTACTAGTGGTTTTAAATAATCATTTTCTAAGATGCTACTGCTAAAAAGAAAGGAACTGGAATTATGGCAGGTTCCCAAGACCAAGAATCGTTTACCGGTCTGTTAGTATACAATTTTTTTGTATACTTTAATCTTCTAATTATGCTACTTTAATATCTTTATTACTAATGCATGATTTTGGAAGGTAGTAGCAGATAAATTATTTTTACAGGTTTATAATTCATGATTGAGTGAGTGTATGAAATAAAGGAACAACATCAGAATTACACCAAGAAAAATGAGTTGGAAATCCATTATATTCGTTGGAACAGTGAAGAGGAACTCAGGCTCGGAACTTGGAACTTAAGATGTAAACTAGTTTCAGTTCCACCAACAGGTAAGTTCCTTCCAAATATAATGGATCATATCAACGAATCAACTCACATGCACCATATAAGTGGAAGTCACTTTAAACATCTCAAAGGAACTCAATCATGTGAAATGTTAGTAAGGTTGTTCCCTCATTTTACTTGTGTTAATTAATGTTGGATATTGTTTGATAAACTTGTTTCTCTTAAATTGTTGTGCAAACTAACCTTATTTGTGTTACAGGTTTTGTTTTAAAATTTAATATTTATAAAATGCATAATGATAGGTTCCATTGATCAAAGGAACTCTTCTTAAGATCTGGTGGAACAATCAGCGAACTCAAGGTTACAGTAACTTGATAAATGGTACATGAACTTTGATAGCAAATCTATGGTATCAAAGCTTTTCATGTACAAGTTCTTGATTCTTGTTAACCTAAGTTCCATGGAATAAAATATACGTTTCAATGTTTCTTTCATGAAGTAAATTTTCCAGGAACATTATATTTTGTTATTATGTTTGAGTATATATTTATTTTACACTAACTTGCTAATCATAAATTTGCACAAAAGTATTACACTTGAGTGTTAATTTTTTTTTTTCCAGATTACCCATATTAAAGTAACTCAAGATGGAGAATGGTCATGAAGACCATAGGAACATGTTCTAGCTTACTTGTAACATGAAAAATGAGGTAGCTCCAACTAAGGGGGAACAACTTGTTATATCTCGACAACGACTGTTCTAAGAGAGAAAATTCACTATATTGTTTGGTTGCTACCTACAATGGTTGTAACTAAGAAGATCAACTCGATCAATCAATATCATGCAACAAGTTCCACTACTGCTTTAGTAGTAGAGATATTACCAGTTTCAGTCATCGAGTTCCTGTGTGCACTAAACATTCATTAAATCAATTTATCAATGACATCGGCAAAGGAACTCAGAGAAGGTCAGTCAGAAAGGTATTGATTTTTAGGAGACTCTCTCTCTCCAGTAGCTCGTTTATAAGGTAATTATATATAATTTTATGTTGTTCCACATATGGGACTTAGGTTGTTCCAAACAGAAGATGACTGATCTATTTAATTTTATGTTGTTGCACATAAGGAACAATGTCAATTTCCTTCTTGAAAAATGATTTTAAAATTAACATCTTTTGTTTTCAAGAGAAACTGATTTATTAGTATGTATATTTACAATGATATATATACATAAATGTTGAACCTAATGAATTACTTTATAAGGGTTCATGAGCATAAGTGTTTGTATGAACATGATGAAGGAACACAACAACCACTCTCTTGATTTTCTATAAAAATTAAATAGAAAGTGATATTTATGATGATCAAATGGCAAAAGCTTGTCAAGGAACTTCTGAAGAATGATTGACAACATTCGAGTTTAAGTGAAAGTTTCCATAAGATGTGAGGGCATCGAGATGATGGAACTAGCACTCAAGGAACTCGAACATAAATTCATCAAAATTAGTCCAGCACCTCAAAGTAATCATACACATGGTGAAAAATTATATTACATTTTTCTTATTCATATCATATCACGTTTTAATGTGTTATATTGTTAACTTATTAATTTAAGTGTACAAGTCTTGCAATGCATTATGTGAATATGCTTTCCTTATGATTTCATCTATTATGGACTATTTAGAGGATCAATACTTGATGAAGCATGACATGAGCATAACATAGTCTTTTTCAAGAGTTTTGTTGATTTGGAACTCCTATACATATTTAAATAAGGAAATTATATATGCTTAAAGTAAATGTGTCACACTTATATTTTGTTTTGTAAGAGGCATACTCACTTGCCCAAAGAGTATTAGAGGTCTCATAATAAAACTATATGGATGCTATCAAACAAGAAAATCCTAAGTTGCCAAAGAAACAATGGAAGAAACATTGATGGAACTAGACAAGTAGATTCCCATAAAATATTTCTCTATCTTGCTTAATATTGTCAGAGGGAACAAACCTATCCTTTAACCAACTTTCACTTATCCACACCATATGTATTCGAGAACAACAACTTTCCACAAGACTGGTTTGTGTGTTCGTGATTGGGTTGAGCATTATACTACATTCGCAAAGAGTGTTTTATTGTGCCGAGCCATTAGCATTATTCTACAACCTTCGGGTTGTGTGTCTGTGCTAAGTACAATCATACTCTACAATCCAGTATTGTATCTCTATGTTATATTCTTTCTTATCATTAAAATTTCAAAACTTCAAAGATCCTTATTTCCAAAATTCCACTCATATCCTGACACTTCAAATATACTACTTCCCATGTGCTCTAAGTTAATATTCATTGATTTGTATGGTTTGATGATGCATAAAGAGTTATAAATGGATGGATACATTTTGAGGGGGAAATTTGTGGAAGAAGAAAGAAGCAAGTTTATTGATGTTTCGAGGGAAATAATTAGATGGAGCTACACTTACAAGCTCCAAAATGAAGAGAGGAATAAGGAACTTGGGGGGGATAAGGGAAGAAAAAATGTAAATAATTCATATTTGGTGGTGGAACTCAAGTATGTATGAATATATTTTCTCTTTACAGTTGTACTTAAAAATCTAGGAATGTGCCACAACGTGTAATGACACCCTTGTTTCAAAAAAAAAATATATATATGATGAAAAAAATGAAAATGAAAAAAAAAAAAAAACAAGGGTGATCAAATCTTTGTTATTTCCTAGATGACATATGATTCTGAAGACGTTTACTCATGGAATCAATTGAAAGGGGAACATAAGAAAAAATCGAAAGAACTTGATGAAATACGTTCAAATTCCTTTTATCAGTGTGTTCCTCAAGGAAAGTTGGTGGTTGAAGAGAAATGAACTTGATTGGTACATATCATGGTGAACTTGTGTTATGTTTAGAAGGGACTTCAAGATTATGAGGTAAAGTGATAACTCTAATGATTGTTGAGAACCTCACTTTGAAAACCTAATTAAAGAGCACACTATCTATCTCAAAGTTCCCTCAATTCAATTTGTTCCATAAATTTCTTTCATACTTCTTTGAGCCCGATATTACAATATCACACTCTCTTAATCTATTTTTGACTTTCAAATTTGATCTATGCTTGACTTTAATTTATTATTTGTCAAGTTCCTTCAGTAATTTTAAAGTTGGATCTTTGGATTGTGAGACTTTTAAGACTAACAAGTGTTTAACCTTTATGGTGGTAATTGTGGCATATAGCAATATGAATATATGATTTACCTAAAGCAAATATGTGTAAGAATGTCCATTTCGTTAATGATAAAAGGGGGAAGATTATGTATAATGCTTGTTCAATAGTTTCCAGTCTGTATTATTAAGGGGAAATTAATGTACATCTTTAATGTTTAATTTGCGATAAGAATCATTTGTTTGTCATCATCAAAAAGGGGGAATATTGTTGAGTAATATAGTGTTTTGATGATTATGAACAAATGATGATTATCTAACTAATGTGTGTATTGTTTAGATGTGCATGAACAAGTAATGACGGTTAATACAGATCATTTAATTGGAAGATTCTGAAGATATATACAAGAAGAAGTGAAGTTCTTGAAAGGAACTTCAGAAGAGAAGTCTAATTATATTTGTGTACTATTAGACTTAAGAGTTTGTGTCCTTAACTACCGCATACTTGCTTATTAGTTTAGTTTTCTTCACATCTTGTTTGTATTGGTTGTCATCACCAACTTTATGGTTTTGATGATAACTAGCAAATGACTAACCTATGTTTGAGTTCCAATATGTATAAGAAACAAATATAGGTTTGATGAAGAAACAAACATGAAGAGTTCAAGTCAATAAATCAAGTAGCCAAGCAGCAACAGAGTTCTTCAAAGGAACACAAATAGATCAGTTCCTCAGCAGATCCTAAGAGGAACAACGAGTATAAAGTTCCTGAGTAGGAACAAGCATGGAGAAGTTCCAGAGGCGGAACTATCTAACATGAGGCTCTTGAGTTGGAGCATCATGAAGCATGGAGAAGAAAATAAGAGTTTATTTTCTAGGATTCATGTAAGTATGTAGAAACTTGAATAATTGAGGAACACGGTGCCAAAAGGAACTTGTCGAAACTTATGAGAATTAACGTCATTTTATTTTCCTAGAATACTCCTAGTTTTAAGGTAATTTTAAGTGTCAATAACGTGGCTTTAAACACTCCTAGTTGTTAGGGATTTACCTTTGACTTTGAGTATTTATCTCCTAGTAAAACTCTATTTATTTATGTTTTTAAAATAAAAGATAATTTTTATAAAATCTTATTTTGGTTAGGATTCTGATTTTAATATCATATATTTATTTATTTATTATTTAAATTTCGTTTTTAATAATGTCCTATTTATTCTAGGATTTGTTTTGAATATCTTTTGTATTTTTATGTGTTTAAAAATTCATTTTTAATAAATAAATAAGAATTAATCTTTTTGTAAAATAAAATCTGATTGATAGTTATTTTATTTTAATAAACTTTATTTTTCGATTTTATTAAAATCAGATTTAAAAGGTTTTGTTTTAGAAAATTAAAAACATTGTTTTACGTTGTTTTGGAAAAACTACGTTAGTGGAGAAAGAATAGGAGATCATGGAAAACTTGATTATGCTTGGCCCTAACTCCATGATTTTCTCTACTGACTAGACTCATGAGATCATGCCTTAATTGAAGGGCTTGGTGGTTGTTAGTGGAGAAGATTGTGGAGGAATTGGTTGAGGTTTCTTCCTCTATAAAAGGAGAGCTTTCTCATTCATTTAAGGGTGTCTGACTTGCGTTGTCATTCTAAAAAGGGTCTGGTTTATGTGGAATAATTTTACAGAAATTATATTTTGTTTTCCACGTTTTTAGAGTCAGTTCCTGCAGTTCGAAGTTCCTGTCAGTAACGAGTTCCTTTACAGTTATTCATTTTCTACATATTAGAGCTTAATCAATTATCAAATGTCTATATTTTAAGAGTTGTTCAAGGGTTAAGTGAGCTCTTGTAATGGGTAATTTGTCAAGGGTTTGAGTGAATTCTTATATAAGTTTTGGGCAGGAACTTGAGTGAGTTCCTGATGTGTATGGGGTAGGAATTTGAGTGAGTTCCTGTTGTATTTGGGTAGGCTTTGAGTGAAGTCTATGAGAGAGAAGCATAGAGGCTTTGAGTGAAGCAAAAGAGTCAAGAGAGACTTCTAGGGAAGTCAGTGAGAGCGTAGTTGTTTGAGGAACAACTATTGAGAACTTGAGTTCGTAGAGGAACTCAAGTAATGCCCGAGTTCCTTATAGGTTTGTAACAGAGTTGTTGCCCTATAGTGAAAAGAGTTTAAGTTGAAATCCCTAGTGGGCCGAGGTTTTCTTTCTAGTTGGGCCTAGAAAGTTTCCTTGTAAAATCTCTCTTGCATTGTTTCTCTACTTGCTTATGTTCTTTATAATTCCGCAAAAATTGGATAGCAAGTTCCAAACTACAATTCACCCCCCCTCCCTCTTATAGTGTTCCATCTGAATAACAAAGGATAACATATATGTACCAACCTTGGTGATGGGAAGATTTTGAATTTATTTGATTTGAGAGTACTCACCCAATCCTAATTATGTATGTCACTTTTAAATAATTTATCAATATTATAGCTAATGCAATCAAATTTAATACTTTGTCATAAACTTATGTCAATATATTTAAAAGTTAGTTGAAAGGAAAAGTGAAATTTTTTATCGAATATAAGGATGTTAGATTGTCAGTGGGGCGGACCTCTTCGGAGATCACCACGTGCATCGGCCCCGATTGGGCGGGGATGGAGGAAAGTTTGGCGGGAGATAGGTTTAAAAAATGTATTCGTCGCGGGTGACGAGACGATGATGGATTTTAGATTGGACCTACACGTGTTACAAATCCTTCATCTAATTGATTATGAGTATAAAAAAAACTATTACTAACTTACATATTATAATATTTTGTTTATTTATTCTATTACTCTAACCAGGCAAACAAATTGTCAAAGACTCTAGAATAGACTTTTAAATTCAAAACACTCTTACCAAAAAAAAAAAAAATTGAGTCTAGGGATGAGTTTGAATCGGGTGTGGATACACGAGACAGAGTTCATGAAGAGGGAATGGATTTTATTTTGTATCTCGAGAAGGGGATTAGGAGGGGTGGGTATCATTCCTATTGTAGATGGAGGGGATGGGGATGAGAACTATAGGCGAGTACGGGTGTGCAGGTCCAGCCCCGCCTCAAAGTTATCTCTAATTGAATAAAGTAAATGGTGTAGGTAGGAGTTAAATGACCGTGTAATGAGTTTTATTGGGCGATAGAGGGAGTATTACGTGGGTATTACTATCGAAATACGAGAAGAGTGTATGAGATAATTTTATGTTTGACGCAAGTGGTGAATGAGAATGAAAATAACAATAATTATTTGTGTATCCTTATTTGTTTTAGTTCTTTAAAATATAAGACAACGAATGAGCAAACACAAACTTATCCATTATTATTTTAATGGAGAAAATCTATAAGCTCTATTTTGATGATAATTGTATATCATATTTCATATAAATTTATATTTAGATTATAAAACGTGCATAGCAAGGGTAATAATACTAGTTAACAGACCTAATTAACCCACTAACCCACCTATTTCTTTTTCTTTTTTTTTCTTTTCTTTTTGTCTCTCCCCTTCTTTCTTCCTAACCTACCTCAAACATCTAAACAACTTCCTTTTTCCGGAACCGAACAACTGATCCATTGTCGCTTATGGGGTTGGAATGTTCGATCGATCTCCAAAAATACCAAATTAAGTTGGAGATGTAGACAATACCTGTAACCCCACTCGTTGTCATACCAAGAAACGAACTTCACAAAGTTGTCATTCAAAGTAATTCCAGCCTTGGCATCAATAATTAGAATGATACCCAGAAAATTGAAATGATACCCAAAAACAAAACTGCAGAATGCAGGTACAAAGAAAATGAAAAAGAAGAAGAAAATGAAATCTGCAAAAAACAAAAACTAAATTCGCGCTACCAAAATTCGTTTTTAATTTCTCTAGTTTATCCTAGTCCTTGTGATATTCTCCATTCCCTCTAATCGCTGCTCGCTGCTCTCCAAATAGAACCAAGCACCACTCACAACAAATGAATCAGCATTGATTAATTTGGGTGGTACCCATAAAAATTGTTATTCAAATATTGAAAGGCTTCAAATTGAAACTAATTTGGTTGATACCAAAAAAATCGGGGTGGTACCATAAAAATTGAAAAGTTACCCAGAAAAATTGTGATGATGTTGGAGGTGGGTTTTTGTTGGGTGATGATGGGGAGTCAAAATTGGATTCGACCGAATATTTGAGCTTTGAATTCTTGTACGGAATTAATGAAGCTCGACGGCTACGATTGATTGATAATGAGCAGCGAGTTTCGGCCCTTTGATTGAATGAGACGATAATGATGAACAACGACGTTCTCTTTTTCTCGCCCTTGGATTGGCTCCTCGATTATATCGAGATTGAACCAAACAACTTCGATCCTTGCTTTTCTTGTTAATCCTAGCCATCCGATGAATCGGAGGGTGCAGATTGAAGGCTAGCAAGTGGATCTCGAAGAACGGAACAATAATGATGGGTTTCTTGCCTTAATAAAGGGTTCATCCCTTTTGGGCTTCTTCTGCTGCAATAATCAAACCAATGGGTGCGATTGCAAATTGATACAAACGAGACTAATTAATTCGGAAATATTAAAGCGTAAAACCTCTTCGTCTTCAACTCCAAGGAAGTATCTTATCTCTAATGCATTGGTTTTTCTTTGTCATTTCCTATGCTGTAGTATTTGTTTCTTAGGTCTGGAAGTTTTATGGCCTTTTAATTTTGAATTTTGATTATTTCTCTTGCTGATATTCTAGATTCTTCCTTATTGTGCCTTTGTTGTAGTGTTTACATGCTTAACTCCCCGTTAATTACCCTCTGCCTCTATATTAACCACCAGTATAATACCCCCATACCTGCACCCCCTCCTACTCACTTAACACCTCTCCTCATCATACTCAGCTTCTTAACACTCTAATCAACAACTTTGTTCTCAATTTTTCCGAGTCTTTAATGTCATGTAACTCTAAATCCTGTAGCTATGCCTCACTTCTTATAAAGAGCTGTTAGGTTATGAACAAATAAATGTCATGCGGAAAAACCATAAATGCCAAGATCCAAATTAAATGCACATCATCATTTAGCATAATTTAGTGAACACAGTTTTTGATGCGTGCCTTCCCTAGCTGCTCCTGAACCGAACAAGAACAAGTTAGAACGCCAAACGTCGTCCCTCCGTAGAAAGTCCACAGGACGTTCGGATTCGCCTTAGATCGTACCAACTAGGATATAAAATATGTTTTATGAATTTCGGGTTCTCACTTTAATGTGATGAGCAAAGAGAATTGAATTGTGTTTCAATTGATGTGTTTTAATTCATGACCATAGGCCATGTATTTATAGGAAATAGGAAAAACCTTAGGTGCGAAAACCCTAGCATGGTTTTAGGAATGTTTAGGAAAATTTACCAAAATTTCCAAAACTCTAATCACCATATGCTGGCCGGCTGCTTTGCTTGCAAAGAAAGCAAGCCGACCAGCTTGCTTGGCCTGCACGAAAAGGCCAGTAGCGCTGGCCCCTCGCACAAGCCATGCGCGCTGGCCCGCGAGCAAGGCACAACATTTGCTGGCCCATGCGCGCTGACCAGCAGCGCTAGCCTTGAGGCTTGCGCGGTGTGCTCGGCCCATAGGCGCTGGCCAGCTGCTCTGGCCCTTGTGGCTGGCGCGCTGTGCCATGGCCCATGAGCGATGGTCCGTTGCTTCGTGCAACGGTCTATCGCTCATTCGTGCTTCCGATTTGTTTTTCCGATTCCGGAAATTATTTCTGACTCGAACAATATTCACGTTTCCGAAAATATTTCCGATTCCGATAATATTTTCGATTTCGACAATATTTCTGATTCCGATAATATTTCCGTTTCCGGCAATATTTCCAATTCCGGCAATATTTCTATTTCCGTTTAATATTTTCGATACGAACCATATTTCCGTTTCCGGCAATATCTTCGACTTAGATAATATTTATATTTCCGTTATGAACCATATTTCCGTTTCCGGTAATATCTCCATTTCCGGCAAATATTATTTCTTTGCTTTTTGACAGTTTAGCTCCCACTGAAACCAACATCCGTCATTTCTGATTATCCATTAGAGTATCCATTGAATATAATATTCAACTAAATACTTGATTCGTTAACGTACTATTTGTGTGACCCTACGGGTTCAGTCAAGAGTAAGTTGTGGCATTAATTATATTAATTCCACTTGAACAGAAGCGGCCTCAAGCTAGGCATTCAGATCACTTGATCTCATTGAATAATGAACTTGCTTAATTAATACTGTACCGCATTTATTAGACTTAAAATTAAATGCATTAAATGCAAACTTGGACCAAGGGTATTATTTCCTTCAAGAGCACTCCTAACCTTCCCAAGGAACCACAACCTACAGACATACCGGTAATCCAGATCCTTCCAATTACCCTCAGGGACCCGATTCCGGGTTTAAACTCTTGGGAAGTATCTATCCTACTCCTTTTGCCCATCCCCCACCTGAGAGTGATGCACACTCTGATGCACCACCGGTTTCTAGTCCAAGTCTCGCAACGATAAAAATGAATGCACCCAAATTGGATGACTCTCAAATTCAACTGCTAGAGTCTACCTGCTTGTTTGGGAAAGCCTGGGGGGAATTTGTGCCACATGCTGCTGTGGTTAGAAAACTCAAGAGAGATTGTATGTTTATGCGGGGTGAGGTAAGCTTCAGGGTTGTAGGTAATGACTGGTTTCTTCTTAAGTCTTCCAACCCATTTGACAAGAATGAGGTCTGGAACAACCGCCCTTGGTTTGTTCAAGGCCCCAACTTTGTCCTCCTCCCTTGGTGCCCTTCTTTTAAACCTCGACACTGTTACATCACTCACATTGATCAATGGGTTAGAATCCCCTATCTCCCCACTGAGTACTAGACTTGGCACTACATCACCCAAATTGTCAACTGCATTGGCAACCCCATAAAACTGGACAAATTCACTTCTAAAACCACCGAGAAAGGTCACTATGCTAGAGTATGTCTTAACCTAGACATCACCAACCCTGTTCCTGGGTCCCTTTCCCTTAATATTGGCTATGACATCCAAGAGTTCTTCCTGTCCTATGAGGGTGTATGGGAAGTCTTCCCCCTGTGTGGTGATCCTTCTCATTTCCTAAACTCTTGCCCAAAAAAGCCACCACCATGTCTGGAGCTAGTTGTTGCCCAAGTGGATAATACTTTTATTGATGTTAATGCTCCTGGTCAAGCTCAAACTCCTACTTCTAACTAGCTAGTTGTCTTGCCTAAAAGTAAGTCTAGGCCTAGAGGTTCTACTAAGAAAACCACTACCAAATTGCAGCCCTATCCTCTCCCCAAGGTTAAGCCTTCAACTCTATGTCTTGAGCCAGCCCTGCCAGTCACCCCCCTCTCTAATAGGTTCCAAGGTCTTAATGACTTTAAAGTTTCTATTGGTGAAACCTTTACCTTAAATCCTCCAGGTGTGCAACCTTGTGAGGATATTCTTCCAGATTTCTCCCCTGAAGATCTGCACCCTGTTGACATTGATAATCTTCAGAGGGACCATGAGACAGGTGGGTCTATGGTCCATTTTGATGAAGGGAGAATTGAAGCAGAAGACATGCTTTTTGAGGATTTCAATCCTCCAATGGATCTTGAACCTACCAAAAGGAGGAAGAGAGAAGATGGTGTTCTTTCCTCCCCCTCTCATTTCTCTCCATGATCATGATTGGTTTCTTGCTGCACTAGGGTCCAGGTTGCTGGTTAATTGCTACTTTCTCTATATTTTTTGAGAAGTATCTTTCTCATCCTCTTGGTGTATGTTTTTTATCATCAACATTATTTTGACTCACCCGGGTTATTTTATATCTCAAAATGTTAACAATTCCAAGCATAGGGTAGCTTTTTGGCTTGTTTTTGTTAGTTTAATAACCTGGGATGAAGGTTTTATTAGTTTTTGTGCTCCTAAATCTATGTACCAGTGTAGTTGGATTTGTTACATGAATGATAAGAATTTTTATTATTACTCTCTGTCCCCCTGGATTATGCACAGGGCTCTGTTCATATTGAGTATTCTATTGTGGACCTTGGCTCACTATCTTTTTGAACTGAGAACATATGTCACTCCTTGCATCTTAGAGTGCCTTGGCTTATCACCTCCCTGGATGGACACTTCAGATTGAGGTACCCAATCTTTGGGAAGCTCTCTTGCACTTGGTCTCTTCTTGGGGCCTGGTGGCATAGATACTGTGAGCATCCCTATGATGATGTTCTACTTTCCTTTTTGGCAGCACCTGTGGGTTTTTAGCCATTTTTCTTTTACTATCCATGTCCTTAGTATTGTTGTTGGACCGTATTATACTTAATGACTACTTTAAAAGATGTCAATTTCACTCTTGTCCCCTCTTACTCTTATTCCTCACTCTCTTGCCCCACTTCTCTTTACTCAGGTACAAAAGAAAAGCTGGCTAATGGACTCGTCTCAACTATAAAGAAGGGTTTAATCTCCTACTCCATGCCTGGCATCTTCACACCTGGTTCTTTCCCACCTCAGACAGGGGTTATGTTCCTTTATTGTATAATGGACTGTATAAACTTACTCCTTGGGTTCGAAATTACTCCCATCTATGATGGGCTCTGAAACAGGGTCTCCCATGACCCTTTTGTACACAGCCTTTGTATTGTGTTCCCAACACACCCTTGCCCCACCCCCTACTCACTCTCATTCTGTTAAATTATGAAAATTATTGTGTGAGGGGGTCGAAAAACCACGAGGCTAATGCGTGACCTTGTACCTCGTGGGTGTGACGTTTCTTTTTGTCAAATCAAGTGTAATTGGATTTCCTGTGAGTTTACACCCAATTGACTAGTAATATAAGAGTCGCCATTCAGTTTTTAACGACAATGAGAAAAACTGACAAAACCCGGTTATCGTGACATAAAGGGAGTGCAATTATGTTTGACCACGACGGCCGTAGTTTCCCTTGTGATCCCTGGTGTAGGGATCTCTCAACATACACCCGCAAGGTAGAGATTGAGGGTTCGGGGGACTGTAACTACCGAGAGGAGTACTCGCTCTTCGATAACTCCAGAGGCAGGATATCCTTACTAGCTCAGCATAAATAATTGAAGGGACATGCGTTAACTATTTAACTAATCTGAGTTGTTTTTAACAATATGCAACATATAGTACTAGATCGAGCGCGATTATCTGATTTAGATTGTATTAAGGGACCTAGCATGATAATCCAATTTCCCAAAATATTATCTTTATTAGGCGTGATAGAACAAATAGATTTAATTAGTTTAACAGTTCATAAAAGGGCGAGGAAAGCAATTAAACCATGGAAAAGGGACACATTACGACGCACCCTTGAGAGGTGCGTCACGGTTCTCAGAAAACTAACCACTTTGACTTTGCTATTTCTCCTTTTATTTAACGAATCTCAAATTATGGGACGGGATACGTTATGTTCGATTTATGGATCGATTGCGACAGAACGCGTGATCAGTTTTGCAGCGTGAGGCTTAGGCTTAGGGGTTTTAGAGTAAATACTCAGAATAATAATTGTGCCCTTTTTTCACGTCGAACTTGGGCTATATTTATAGAAAAGAGTTCGTGGAAAGATAGAATTGTAGAGCTCTAATCCACGAGGAATTAGGAAAGAACACGTCCTAGGTAATTTCAGCGCCCAGGCCTGGGCGCCGAAGATTTCGGCGCCCAGAGCCAGGCGCTGAAAATAGGATCTGGGCTATTTTCTTAGTCAGATTCGGATTCCTTGAATCCGGAGTATTTGAGACTTAATCGAGTCTTTTAGTGCGTATTAACCTTGTGACGGAATGCGTCTGGGCCCGTTACGAACTCTAGGCTCGTTAGGATTTTAATTAATACGTAACTCTTACTTTCGAATCATATTAGGAATAGGATTCTCTCGCAATTTCTATCTCATTTAGGATTTATGTTGGAGTGCAACACCTAATTCTGACAGGTTTCTATCTTTTATGACTTGTCACTTTTAACAACTACCCATTACGGCAGTTACTATTTTTAGCAGGTTTCCATAAATAGCAGGTTTCCATAAATAGCAGGTTTCTATAAATAGCAGGTTTCGGGTGAAATGAAAAGGGGTGATCGAGATTCGTTATTTTATAGGAGATGCGTTGTCAAATGGAGATTTATGCTTTCATCATCGAACCTTCCCTTTCGGGAATGGGGACAAAAGTAGGTGTCTACAGTTAGCCCCCACTTTGACTGAGTCTCGGGATGAGACGATGGTCAAAGTATTAGACGGAGTGCGTCACACAACCCATGGTGTATGTGACCTGTTTTGCGAGGGTCTCACGAGCCCCCGAGTGATAACATTTGACTTAAGAGTCATCACTTTGAAGTGTCGACATATCCCTCACGTGTCATTGGGATTTGTCAACTGATAGTATAGGAACTTCCTCACTTTGTCATTGGAAGGATCTAAAGGTGCGTAGAAACTCCCTCACTTTGTCATTGGGAGTAGCTACAGATGTTTTCGAAATCAAAGCTATAAAGTGTAATTGGGCCTGGCCAAGCCCAACCACGAGGTAAAAATGTTTTTTAAAGATTCTCATTTTCAGGGTTAGCTAAACGAGAAAACCCCCTTGTTTTTATGGGACGTAAAACGAAGGAAAATCCAGCACATCGTTCTTTTTTGGAAAAAACGGAAAACCATTCTTTTAAATTAAAGAAAAAAGGGAAAGCTACTCACATCATTCTTTTTTGGAAAAAACGGAAAACCAATCTTTGGAAAAAGGGAAAGCTACTCACATCGTTCTTTTTTGGAAAAAACGGAAAACCAAAAGCTACTCACATCGTTCTTTTTTGGAAAAACGGAAAACCAAAAAAGTTATCGCTGCAGCGACTAAGGACCTGCGCGGTTAGCGACGCAGACCCCGCCGGCTAAAGATGGCGAGCCTGTCCGCTAAGGGTGGACACCCCGTCCGATAGAAGTGGACGAATCTATTTTGAAATTTGTTTTTATTATTTTTTTTTGAAAATAAGGACCTACGTGGTTTGCGCCGTAGACCCCGCCGGCTGAAGATGGCTAGTGACGCAGACCCCGCCCGCTGAAGGTGGGCGAGCCCTGTCCGCTGAGGGTGGACGTCCCTGAATTCGTTTTTTCTTGATTTGGAACTCGCGTGGTTCGTGGCACGATCTTGCCTGATCGAGGTGGGCAAGTCCCTATTTTTTGTTCATTGTGATTTCTTTTGAGATTTCCTTTTTATTTATTCTTTGTAGGAGCGAATTATTCCGAGGGATGCTCGGATTTAGTTGTAACCTGAATGTGGGTTGACAATGGGTTTAGACGGACTTTTGTCTTGCGACCGTCTGCTTTCGTGGTTTTGAGCTAGTCTTTACGGCTCGATTTTTGCCACCACTTGGTCTTTGATCAGAGGACCATGTACAAGTGTCAATGACGATCCCTTTTCTGAGGTTGAACCTATTCTTTTGAGATCATCCGAACATGGGACGGCGTATAGCGTAGTCCGGGAATGTGATTTCGATTCCGCACCCTTTGTTGGAGAATACTTTTCGCGAGCCCCCAAGCACTCGGGCTTGTCGGTCATTTTTCGCGTTTTTCATAACGTCTTGTAATCATGTTTGGGGTCGTGCTCGTATGTGCGAGCGACCTTTCATAGTGGTGTACTATTTCGGCGAAGCCGTGGGGTGCGACTTCAGTTTTCAGGCGACATCCGGTTTAGCTTGGCCCGGATTAATCTTTTGACAGACAAACATTTTTTATTTGAGAAACCAACGACTTAACAACATTTTTTGGTGTTTCGAAGAATGACCTTGATATTTCATATTTGTTTTGAAAAGTGTACATATATGTTCCTTGAGACAAGTCTAAGTTTCGACCAAGTTTTACCATTCATTTTTGCTATTTGGGAGCTTTAAGGGTGCTTTTGGGTTTGATCTTAATTGCAATAGGGCCTCGTGTCTAGCAACACGGTTTTAAGTCTTTTCCTGTTCCGCGTTTTGTGAAATCTTGGCCTTGGGCTGCATTTTCGGCGCCCAAGGCTGGGCGTTAATTATTTCGGCGCCCAGCTTCGGGCGCTGAAAGTCCTTTCCTCGCGGATTTTGACTTTCGTATTTCTTAACGCGTTTCCGAATGGGATCAGGATGTCACTTGATGCGTTCAGCTATATATAGGGGCTAGATACGTCCCTATTTTCCATCACTCTCAATTTCCTTCTTTCTTTGCTGTGTTTCAGTTACTCCTTGCTTTCGTCACGTCGATTCCTACTTTCTCACTCCAACGGGCTGTTAGGCGCTGGCTACGGGCCCTTACTCCTACAGAAAAGGCTTTGTTGAAAGAATACCACTTAGAGGCACTTTTAGGCTTACAACAAATTAATATTGACTATAATTTTCTGCATGCAGCCCTAAGCTTTTGGGATTCCGATCATCATGTTTTTGCCTTTCGGGGCAACAAAATATGTCCTTTGCCAGATGAATTCGCTGCGATCCTTGGTTATCCTACTAATGCTACCCCTGCCACTCCTGGCACTATTGAAGAGGGTAAAACAACCATAGGGGCTTTCCTAGGACTAGATGCTAACATGCTTGCTGAAATTGTTGTAGGTGATGAGGTTAATTTGGCAAAACTTGTAAAACATAACTTTAGGCCTAGTAAGAATATGATCGAACAGAAATTGAATATTCTAGCCCTTGTATTTTGCTTGTTGAATCATTATTTGCTGTCGAATAACAACGGTGAGTTCGGTGACATAAGGTTGATCCCCTTGATTAGCCAGATGGAAAGTTGCTATTCTATTATGCCGTTGGTTGTTGCCGAGACTTTGCTGAGTGCGGATGAGCTGAAGAAGGATGCCAAATCTGAATATTTTAAGGGAAGCCCCCTATTACTGCAGGTAATCGATTTTTTTTTCTTTGCGCACGTATACGTTTTTTTTGCATATATATTTTTTTATTCGTCCTGCCTTGGGGCTGAGTTTCATCGCCCAGGGCTGGGCGCTGGAATTTTCGGCGCCTGGTCCTGTGCGTTGAAACTGCTCCCCAGGAACCGTTTTCTTTTTATTATTTTTTTTATCGTACCCGTTTTTTGCAGATTTGGCTCGTGGAACGGCTTAGGCTCTTAAAAACTCCTGTCGATCCTAAACATTATCGCCCTATAGCCTTAGGTAACCGAAAATATTTGCACCGAGGCCAGGACGAGGCCGAGTGGGCCTCCTTTTTTACTCATGGTATCTGTTCTATTAAGTGGGTGGTACTGTGGTGGGGTTTGACTACTATGACGGGGGATTCTGATGTATCGGTTTATGTTTCCTTGTTGGGGCTATCTCGGCCCATTTATATTTTCCCTTACCGAGTCATGCGTCAATACGGTTTAAGGCAGACTATCCCCTTTTCTGATACGGTACCACCTAAAGTAGCGGCCTTTTCAGAAGCACGGGTTCAAGCGTGGGCTAAGTATTATGATGGTCTCCTGCGTTGGGCCGTAGCTACAAATGGCTTTGTGGGTCTTTCTGAAAACTACAAGTTGTGGATGAGCTCCGATGATAAGGCTGTGAGGACCGAGGCTCGAAATGGGGAGCCGGCTGAGCTTTTGATACCTCGCATTCGGGTCAGATATGAGGGCCGTGATTCTGCCAATCCTCGCACCCATGGTATTAAGACTGTGAAAGCTCGTCCTGATCGAAAGCGAAAGGAAGTTCCTCCCCGTTCCAGTTCTAGGCCTAAAAAGGTGCCTAACATGAAGGGTTCTGTTGTTGTTAAAAGAAGTGCAGGCTCTCGCGGAGATCGTCGCCGGAACAATGTATGGGTTAGGAAGGCTCAGCCGCCTGTGGAAACTGTGGCTAGTCTAGTTGATGATAATAATTCTTCTCCCACCATTGTCTGTGCCCTTGAGGCTGAGCGGGCTATAACCGAGAATGTTTCTGAAGCCTTGGCATCTTTGGAAGTTAGTGTCCAGGAGCCGGTTCTTATGGAGATTGATATAGGGGCAGCGCAGAAGACTGTGGGGGTGGATACTGCGAACATTTCCCTCTACAAGACTTTATTTGATGATCCGGAAGAACTAGAGTAGTGTAGTTCTTGCTAGGGTGTAGGTGCCCTTTATTTATTCCAGTTGTGTTTGTTTTTTCATTTCTTAGCACTTTGTTTTCCTTCTTATTATTTTTCAATAAAGGCGTATTTTATTTTTCATTTTCATTTTTTGTTTCTCCTCTTTTTTATATTTTTATATGTCTAACACTTTTTGCAAAATTTATATATGTTTTTTTTTTATTGGACCGAATCCTTGGTAAGGATTGCCTACGTATCTTGTCAGAATCAGGTCGCGCGTAGTTCTAGCTAGAATAAATTCTAAGATTCCGGATTTTAATAGATATGCCCTGAGGTGGAAGCATATTACTTAACCGGTCAGATGAGTGAAGTATTATCATTATTTTCGTCTGCCGTTTTTTTGCCGTAAGTCGCGTAAAAAATGAAATTCGACTATTTTTGTATGGCTATATTTTTTGGTGAGCCTATTTGGATGCGTGCTGTACCCCCCAAGTGTTCGTTATTTTTCCGTTATGTGCGGATAAAATGACGAGCACTTCTAAAAAATTTGGGCAGGCAGAGAGTTTCAAAGCCCAGGCTGGGGCGTCAAAGATTTCGGCGCCCAGCCCTGGGCGCTGAAAATGACTTCTGGCGGTCGTTTTTGACGCTTTGCTTCACGTGTTCTTGCATTTTTTTTCTTCGTTTTAGTGCTTTGCTTTTTACTTGTATAAAAATTGATTTTGAGGCTATTTCGGAGGCTTTTTTGACTGTTAGCGTGAGACACATTTTTGTCCGGATTAATTTTTTCTATTCGTGACTTGAAACGGCTTTGAAAATGGAGTTAGGGTGCGGGAGTTATGAAGATCTTTGTGTAGGCTTTTGGGTGGGTTGAGGTGCGTGTCGTTTTTGAAGGGTATGGTGGGGTTACATTTTATTAATTCCCTTTTTAAGCAACATTTGCATTTGTTTTGGATTTTGATTTCCTTTGATTTCTTTGGGTTGCATGGATTGACTTTTATGATGACACTGGTTGACTTTTTTGTTTTGGGGATATGAAGGGGATGATACGGTTTATTTTGTGGATTTCGGGAATTGGTTCCCATGGCACGATTTCAAGACCGAGTGGGTCTCGTTTATTGGGCCTAGAGTGGGCTGCCTCTTTATTTTTGTATTTTGCAAGTACATTTAGTGCTTACTTAGTGTTAGAATAAAATTTTAGGAGAAATATTACGCCTTTATTAATTTGGAAAGTAAGGGAAACACACTGAAATAAAATTGACCTATGTTCTAAGCGGTCTTAGGACCATCTAAAGTCTTTATTATTCTTTCTACCAATCTAAAGAACTACTAGGCGCTTTTACTAAGGTGCTCTATGTGGCTCAAGCCTTGGGTTTAGTCTCGTAAAACTTTGGTCCTTCACCGGTACTCATCTTCAATTCTATTCCTTTTGCATTGACCCACTCATATGTCTTCACCCATCCGTTCTCGATCTCTTCTAGTGTTGATGCAGGAGCGATTAACCGGGTTGGATCGAAACCTTCATCTTGTAAAGCTAGGGTAGTCATCACAGTCTCGTCCTCCATAGGCCTCGATTCGTTAAACAATGTCCATAAAGCCTGGTTGTCCAACATTTCAGCTGTTTTAGTCTTGGTGAGGTGGGGTGCCTCATCCAAGGTGTGGCCGTCATGGAAGATTTCAAATCCTGGTTTTAACAAGCCATACTGAACGAAGGGTTCAGGGAAATCACAGCATGGGTGTCCTTCTCCTTCCCGAACGAACATCCCGTTAAGGGTTCTTTGATACGGGGGAATGAGGGTGGTTTGTTTGGCCTTGTTAAGGCGTAGCCCAGACAGGCGGTCAGCAATATCTTCCTCCGTTGGTTCATAGCCTAAGCCAAAGGGAGTAGATTTGTTGGGTAAAGGATGGAATGTGCATTCCTTCTTCCTTATGCCCAATGGGGTTCCAGGGAAATAACCTTGAGCTAACAGCATTCTAGGGATGACTCGGGATGCGTGCGGGTCTAGGAATGTTGGATCATAATCATCGATGAACTGGATTGCTTCTTCCATTTGAAACCCGTAAAGGTCGTCTGCAGTTTTGGCCGTTCCAACCATAGTACAACTGACGTCGAGAGGAGGGGCGCGGATTTCTAGTATTACCCCGTTATGGTTAAGTTTAACCATTTGGTGCAAGGTAGAAGCCACACCTCCTAAGTCATGGAGCCAAGCTTGAAAGTGGGCTTAATGTCGATTATTTGAAACTCCGTGGTGCGTGCCACAGGCCCGGTTTGTATGGTAAGGTTGATTTTTCCCAACACAGGCCTTCGGGAGTTATCATAAGCTCGTACCCCTTGCGTGGAGGTTTGGAAGTCATCGTTTCCTAGCCCCAAGCAATGGGCGGCTCGCAATGGGCAAACATTAACCGCCGAACCGTTATCTACGAGCGCTAGGGGGATGTTTTGTCCTTTGCATCCAACTACTAGATAGAGGGCTTTATTGTGAGCACCCCCCTCTTTGGGCAAGTCTTTGTCAGTGAAAACTATGGCCTTTTCTCCGGCATCTCTCGTGACGTGGTTAACCAATGAGTCAGGTGTGATATCTGTAGGTACTGAGATGAGGTCGAGTGAGCGAATAAGCTTTTCACGATGTTCCTTTGAAGTACACATGAGATCCCAGATGGTAATTTCGGCTTTGGTTCTTTTTAGTTGTTTCAAGAGAGGATTTTCAATGACTTCTGCGACGGTGGCGTGCCGTCCATTCTCAGGAGTTTGCCTAACCGGGATATCGTCCATAGGAGGTGGGCGAATATCCGGTTGGTATATCCTTCCGGATCGGGTGAGGTTGTCAACCTCGGGGTCCTGAGGGGTGGTGTCAATGTGAGCATACCCGGGCCAAGTTTCAGTAAAGAGGTCCTGGCCCGACACTTGAGATAGGTAAATATCTTCAGCATCATCATCCCACACACCGCACACTTCTCTCTCGATTCGATCCATAGGGACCACAGCGAGTGGTGCACCTTGAGGCGTAATGTACACCGTAGGGTCGAAGTTCTCATTTTCTGGTTGGTCGAGAGAGATGTGACAAGAGCCGAGTGGGCTCTTGTTGTTGTTGGGTTTGCCAACGTTAGGGAGAGGTATCACTTCATCCTCTATCATGTCCTGGATTGTATTTTTTAGGTTCCGGCAGTTTTCGGTGTCATGCCCATTTCCTTGATGGAACTTGCAATAAGTACCTTCGACCCAATATTTTCTCTTGACAGGAGGGTCACGGGTGGGGCCTATAGGTCTCAACTTTCCTTGATTGGTTAGTCTTTCGAAGGCTTGTACCAAAGTCGACCCGAGTGGGGCAAACTTTCGGTCTCGGACCCATCTTCTGGGGCTTCTTCGGGCGGGAGTCTCCTCTACGGCATGGACTTCTTGGGCTTGGGATGTGTTGCCCCTGTTGTAGGTGTTGCTGGGTTTACTTTGTAATTTTTTTTGCGAGATCATCCTCGATCTTTATTCCCACATCATAAACTCTTTTGAAAGTGTCAAGTCCCAGGTACCTAAGGTGTTGTCTGTAAGCCGGGTCCAGGTTGTCAATGAATTTTTGGACCAATTCTGTTTCGGGAGGCCTATTGATTAGTTGGGCCGCCTGATCCCTCCATCTAGCAAAGTAGGTTGTGAAACCTTCATTTTTCTTTTGGAAGAGAACTTCCATCTCGCGCATGGTGACTTGAAAATCCATGTTCGACGAGTATTGCTTGATGAAGATATTGACAAAGTCTTCCCAAGTGGGGAAGAGCTTAGGGTCCTGGTGATAGTACCATTTGAGCGGCACAGGTTCCAAGGACAAAGGAAAGGCAGGTAAATACATGGACTTGTCCACGCCTTTCAAGTTCATGGCATTCACAAAGCTCAATAGATAATCACGGGGGTTGTCCGTGGCTTTAAACTTTGGTAAGTCAGATGAACTAAACTTTTCTGGTAGTTTGCCAGGAAAAGGTTCTGGATCGAGGGAGAAGTACTTGCTCCCTATGGTTTGCTGTAGTACCATTTTTTCAATCCTCTTCTCGTTATCGAGGTCATTTTTGGCTTGTGCAGCCGCTAAGGCTTCGTTTTCCATTTTCAGTTGGCCCATGAGTTGGGTCATTTGAGCCATCTGGTCTCGCAATTCTTCGATGGACATGTTTGAGGGTGCGAATCGAGGTTGGGGAAGCGGAGATCCTTGAAATGAGGGATGACGGACGGAGCTTGGAGTCACTAAACCTGGTGTTGGCGATGTATCTTCGAGACGTACTAACCGTTGATTTCCCGATCGGCACCAAGTGGCAGGACCAGCCCTATGCATAAGATAAGCTAAAGTTTAGGCCCCAAAGCTTCAAGCATTACTTAGACTAGACTTTGACTCTCTCTATTGGTTTTTCGCTCTTTCTTTTGTTGGTACACTTTTAGTTCTTTCTTTTGGTCATTCTTTGGATTATCGAAACACTTGCCCGTGTGACATTCATAGTTATTAGCATGTTTGGTTTTGGTGCCGAGCATTGTCGTCGTAGGAGGCCTAACAACGACGCAAAGAGCTATTTATTTATTTAATTTTTTTTTCTTTTAAGTCGCTTCTAGAATCGAGTGCTTCTTCTTACTCTCTCGTAGCAATTTTTTTTTACGAACGTTTTTTTTGTGCTACATATTTTCCTTTTGCGCGGGCACCGAGGCTGCTGCGCCTGACCAGAAGGCCAAGCAGCAACTTCAGCGCCCAGCGTAGGGCGTGAGAAATTCTGGCGCCCAGCCAGGGGCGTTGAAAATGCGTCCCTGGCTGGTCCTCGTTTTCTATTTGCGTCTACTTTTGTTTATGCGACTTCGATTTTGCGTGCTTGCCTAATAACGTCCTTTACGCGTCGTGCAGCGTTTGTGGGATTCGTTACAGGCCATCCCGAGCGTCGCTTATTTTTGTGGCGATCGTTCGGGTTTGCGGAACACGTATTTCGGTATAACTCTTTGGAAAATTGGTTTATGAATGTTTGGGCGATTTTTTAGGTCGTTGGTTTGCTAACATTGTTTGTCACACAATCACATATTTCGCTACACATTACTAACATTACATCATGAAGCAATAATAATATGTCATGTAATTTATGATAGGCTTCTATGGGTAGTTTTGCGCCTGGCTTGGTACCGCTTCTATCGCAGATCCAACACATGCCCCGGTCGAGGTAGTGCCTTCAACAGACGAATTTCGCCCAAGAGGCCAATCACGATGTAAGCCAAGGGGGCATGCACCAATGAGAGGGACCTAATGGGCGAGCGATTGGGTTCGGGACGGGTGTACTACTAGCGAAAGTGCCGAGTGGACAACATTCGAAGCGTATGCACCCCCCGGTTGGCGATGGGTATCCTTAGTCCCAACTCCCGAGATGAAACATCAAGAGAGCCAAGATTCGTTATGCGGTTCTGTCCGTTCACATTAATATGCTGATTTTCAGGTCGTCCAAACTTGATGGGGAAATAAACGCGGGGTAGGATCGTTTCACCCTTCGGCTATTTTGATTACCTTCGAGCACGAGTATTTCCTTCACTATCCCCAGTGGAGTCGCCAGTGTGAGGGGGTCGAAAAAGCACCAGGCTAATGCGTGACCTTGTCCCTCGTGGGTGTGACGTTTCTTTTTGTCAAATCAAGTGTAATTGGATTTCCTGTGAGTTTACACCCAATTGACTAGTAATATAGGAGTCGACATTCAGTTTTTAACGACAATGAGAAAAACTGACAAAACCCGGTTATCGTGACATAAAGGGAGTGCAATTATGTTTGACCACGACGGCCGTAGGTTCCCTTGTGATCCCTGGTGTGGGGATCTCTCAACATACACCCGCAAGGTAGAGATTGAGGGTTCGGGGGACTGTAACTACCGAGAGGAGTACTCGCTCTTCGATCACTCCAGAGGCAGGATATCCTTACTAGCTCAGCATAAATAATTGAAGGGACATGCGTTAACTATTTAACTAATCTGAGTTGGTTTTAACAATATGCAACATATAGTACTAGATCGAGCGTGATTATCTAATTTAGATTGTATTAAGGGACCTAGCATGATAATCCAATTTCCCAAAATATTATCTTTATTAGGCGTGATAGAACAATCAGATTTAATTAGTTTAACAGTTCATAAAAGGGCGAGGAAAGCAATTAAACCATGGAAAAGGGACACATTACGACGCACCTTTGAGAGGTGCGTCACGGTTCTCAGAAAACTAACCACTTTGACTTTGCTATTTCTCCTTTTATTTAACGAATCTCAAATTATGGGACGGGATACGTTCTGTTCGATTTATGGATCAATTGCGACAGAACGCGTGATCAGTTTTGCAGCGTGAGGCTTAGGCTTAGGGGTTTTAGAGTCAATACTCAGAATAATAATTGTGCCCTTTTTTCACGTCGAACTTGGGCTATATTTATAGAAAAGAGTTCGTGGAAAGATAGAATTGTAGAGCTCTAATCCACGAGGAATTAGGAAAGAACACGTCCTAGGTAATTTCAGCCCCCAGGCCTGGGCGCCGAAGATTTCGGCGCCCAGAGCCAGGCGCTGAAAATAGGATCTGGGCTATTTTCTTAGTCAGATTCGGATTCCTAGAATCCGGAGTATTTGAGACTTAATCGAGTCTTTTAGTGCGTATTAACCTTGTGACGGAATGCGTCTGGGCCCGTTACGAACTCTAGGCTCGTTAGGATTTTAATTAATACATAACTCTTACTTTCGAATCATATTAGGAATAGGATTCTCTCGCAATTTCTATCTCATTTAGGATTTATGTTGGAGTGCAACACCTAATTCTGACAGGTTTCTATCTTTTATGACTTGCCACTTTTAACAACTACCCATTACGGCAGTTACTATTTATAGCAGGTTTCCATAAATAGCAGGTTTCTATAAATAGCAGATTTCTATAAATAGCAGGTTTCGGGTGAAATGAAAAGGGGTGACCGAGATTCGTTATTTTATAGGAGATGCGTTGTCAAGTGGAGATTTATGCTTTCATCATCGAACCTTCCCTTTCGGGAATGGGGACAAAAGTAGGTGTCTACATATTGCTTGGAATATTCATGGTGGTAAAAAACCACAAGCAAATACGGAAATCACGCACTATGTTAGCACATTTAAACCTGATATCCTCTTCGTAATGGAGACCATGACCTCTAATGCTAATAGTAAACAAATTATTAGAGGACTACACTTTCGCAATAGTGAAATTATCGATCTACACAACCATTGTGGAGGTATGTGGGTTTGCTGGAATAATGATAACATACTTGTCACCACTAAACTAATAAACGAAAGATGTGTCCATCTCTCTCTCACTGACAAACCTTCGGGGAAGTCAATCCTAGTCTCTGGTGCTTATTTCCCGGCTCAAGAAAACGACAAAGATATGTTTTGGAACTCAATGATAAATTTCAACAACAATGTTCACACACCATGGATACTTCTAGGAGATTTTAATGAACTCCTATCCCCCGAGGATAAAATAGGGGGAAACCCTATAACCAGCAGCCAATGAGTTTGGTTCCCTAATTTTTTAACACCCACTAGAGCTACAGTCATAAACTGCACATCTCAAAATTTCTCTTGGAAGTCTAATCAACACATGGGCCTGTACCAACGATTGGATAGAGCAATTTCTAACCAATCTTTTCTCGAGGACTTTCCTCACACCACTTTCCACTACGGAACCTTTACGGTCTCAGATCACACCCTAATTTTTCTCAACACAAATGTTAATTCTATCTACACTAAGAGCACCTTCAGGTTCCAGAACCATTAGACTATAGAAAAGGATACAGAAGCCATTGTCAAAAAACACTAGTCTAGCAATATCATAGGCTCTAGATTTTTTAGAATAAGTTATAAACTAAGTAATATCAAACACGACCTCAAAACTTGGGCCAGGAATAAGTATGGCCACAAAAATCGTAACTTAAAAACTAATGCGGACAAAATAACGACCTGGAAACAAAACTTATGTCGCAACCTTTCAACCCAATTCTCCACAACCATTTAGGGATAATGATAAGACAAAGATAGAAAATACTTCTCTATGGGCTACATAACTGGAAAGCCCTAGCCCGAAAAACCTGGCTGACACAAGGAGATCGCAACTCGAGATTCTTTCATCAAAGAATGTCTAAAAAACCAACAACATTTTCAGAATAAAAAATGATCTGGGCTTTTGGGAAGAAGATCAAATGTCGATAAACAGTATACTCCGTGAATCTTTTAAAAATAGGTTTTCCTCTCAGGTGACGCCTAATAGAACACTAAATCTTGATTTCCTACAACCCCTTATTATGAACACAGAAGCGCAAGCTCTCCTATCTCCTTTCTCCAACGAAGAAATCAAAGCAAGCTTCTTTGACATGAACCCTCTAAAAGCCCCTGGCTCTGATGGCTATGGGCCACTCTTCTTCCAAAAATACTGGTCAATTATCGGTGGAGAAGTGTCAACCGCTGTTAAAAGCTTTTTCGACCATGGAAAACTTCCCCTGTCCCTAAACCACACGGTCATTGCCCTAATTCCCAAGGTTGATGCTCCTGAGAATCCAAATCATTACAGACCCATAAGCCTTTGTAACACGGTCTATAAAGCCATTGCAAAACTCCTTGTTTCCAGACTTACTCCTGTGCTTCTAAAACATGTAAGTCCCTACCAAAATGCCTTCACCCCCAACAGATCAACCCATGACAACCTCCTAATTGTACAGGAGATCTTGAACACCTTCCAGAACTCAAAATCTAAAGTAGGTTGGTGCGCTCTAAAACTAGATATGGAAAAAGACTATGACATCATCGAATGGGATTTTCTTTGGGCCACCCTCTCCAAACTTGGCTTCCCTCCTAAATGGATTGAATGGATTAGAGAATGTGTAACAACGGTTTCCTATTCTATAAAAGTTCTCGCGGACTTCACTAAGGTGACCCTTTATCTCCCTACTTATTCATCATCTGCATGGAAGTCTTTATCTCACTCCTATACCAGAATAGCACTGATAGCTCCACAAGTATTGTCTTTAGACTAACCCCGGGAACTAACAAAATTACGAGACTCATGTTTGCCAACGACATTATGCTTTTTTGCAAAGCGACGAACTCAGCTTGTCTCCTCTTAAAAAAGGTCATCGACGACTTTTGTTTACTTTCAGGTCAATTAGTCAATTTCCATAAGTCTGCTATTGTTTTCTCTAAACAGATCCCTCATTCAAGAAGAGACACCCGTGCAGGCCTCTTTAATATGACTAAATCAACTTCACTATGTCGCTACCTAGGAGCGCATTTCTCTAGTTTCTCCCCTAGTTGACAAGACTATAAAAATATCATGCAAAAAAATGAGGCCATGATATCACTATGGCAAGCCAATTTCCTATCAATAGCGGGTCGAACGAGCCTGTTCCAAAGAAACCTAGAAGCCCTCCCTACTTATATCTTCTCATCCTTTCTTATTCCTAAGAAAAGAGCTAATAACCTTGATGCGTCCCACATACGCTTCTTCTGGAACTCTTATACTAATATCAACCCTACGCCCCTTATCTCCTGGGACAAAGTGTGCTGACAAAAGCAGTGGGGGGTTTGGGCCTCCGCAAGACTAACCCCCTTAATTATGCTTTCATTGCTAAATTAGGATGGAAAGTATTGACAGTTGAAAACAACCTATGGGCTAACCTAATTCGGAAAAATACTTACGAAATACAAATTTCTTTTCCTATAAAGCAAAACCTAGCGAATCGACAATCTGGAAACATATCCTAGATCAAAGGGAGCTTATTCGTAAAGGTATTCGTTGGAAAATGGGTAACGGAAAAAATAAGTTTCTGGGATGATAAATGGGCTCTTCAAACACCTCTTAGAGACTGTTCCCAAAACACCACTGTCGAGAGAAACGACAGGTTGAGTGTTGCATACTTCATCTTACCTTCCAAGCAGTGGGACATGGTCAAACTTCGCCAAGTCCTCCCATAATCCTTGGTCATTCAAGTGAAAGGCATTCCCATTCCCTTAAAAGAGAAAGAAGATTCTCCAATTTGGGGATGTACCAAGTCGGCGGACTTCTCTGTAAAATCAGCTAACTGGCTAGCATAAAAAATTCCAGATAGCTTTCTTAAATGGTAATACCATTGGTTATGAAAGCTAGACATCCCTCCCAAGCTTAAAATTTTCCTCTGGAAAATCTGTCATCAAAGCCTACCCTGTAAACAGACCCTCTTTCAAAGAAAGATTTTACCCACCGCTACTTGCCTGTGCTGTAACGCCCATGCTGAATCCCTTAACCACCTCTTTCTAGGATGTGATTCCTCTTCCCAAGTTTGGAGAGCTCACCAAACTAGTCACTGGCTAGGTCGCACTTTTCCTTTTAGGGATATCTTTATAACTCTAAAAGAACTCTGATGCCATCAACGTACTATGGCCAAGTTCATTTTTCTTCTTTGGGCTATCTGGAAAGAAAGAAATAATGTTATCTTCTCAAACACGACCTTCTCACCTCTTAAATGCTACTTCAAAGCCTACCACCATTATAAAGAATAGGATTATAGAGTCCTTATGTACTCTATTCAATCACCAAATACTGCAAATCCTCTCCTTCATCACCCTTCTTCATCCCCAACCACCTCCCCCCGGGTTTTGGTGAGGTAGTTCCCTCCTACCCTAAGAGCCTTCAAACTCAACTTTGACGGTTCACGCAAAGTAGACTCTGCAGCAACAATCATCATTATTAGAGATAGCAGCGGTAATGTTTCTTCAGCAGCAGCTTTCAACCTTGGCACTACGCAAGTCTACATGGCTGAAGCCATGGCTCTTCACAAAGGTCTCTTGGAAGCCTCTAAGATCAACATCAAAAACTTTCAAATTGAGGGAGACAACCTCCTTGTCATTAACACTGTAAAAGGCACCTGCAAGAACCCTTGGAAGCTGCATAATATTATAGAAGACATTCAGAGTATATTGCAAAGCTTCGACAACTTCACCATCAACCGCATCTTTAGGGAGGCTAATAGGGCAGCAGATTAGGTAGCTAACGTGGGTCACTTAGTCTCATATTTTATGTATATATAGCACAATAATAGTCACGATCTTTGTAAAATCATTCAGGAAGACAGTTCAGGGGTCTACCTCGAGCGGAGGGTCTCCTAACTGTTTGTTCTCTTTTCTTCTTACCTTTATTAAAAAAAATCCCCTTAATAGGCTTAATTTAAAATTGATATATGAAAGATCGACATCTTATCATCTCCGTTAATTAATTTTGGGCTCATCAACCCATTAATTAATAAATGATGTCAATTAGAGTTGGCTGGGATTTGGTTAACAAGTACCCATTGATAGATAGCCCACCATTGCAAAACCGAAAGAAGAACAAGTTTAATAATTTGGGTTTCATCGAAAATTGTTAGGAATCCAAAAATGGAGATAAAGGGAAAATACGAGTGTTTCTGGTCGGATTCAACTGACGAGTGTTTCGGGGTTTGTATGAAAAAGAGAAAGAAGAGTAAGAGAAGCATCC